>NC_067114.1:11187088-11407635 GCF_021347895.1 Acanthochromis polyacanthus | reverse complement strand
AGTGGCTCCATCGTAACTGTTGGCTTAGATGTGAAATGTCCCATGTTGCAGTGTCGTCACAGCTTTAAACAAAACAGAAATATAAAATATAACTTCCTGTTTTGACTGAAGTGGCAGAGAGGCTGAGTCTTGCCAGATAAATAGGAAGTTTAGCTGATTGACTACATTTGTGTCTCTTTGTTTGGTTTTAACATCACAGCACACATTTGGGTTGATGATAGAGAAGGCCACCAGGAACAACATGCCCCACCCATCTCTGAGAGTTCCTATCTGTTTTGTGCTGCCAGTGCTCGGACACATGTGTCCGTTTTAATGCCGTGGAACAAGGAAGGAAACATATTGCACAGAGGAAGGAGAAAGTTTACAACGCCTCTCTGGCAATAATGAGCACAAGCTTCCATTCTCAGTCGGTTTATCGGGCCGAGCGAAACGCATTTGGATTGTTTTCATTCACAGCAGGACATCCTCACATTTCTAACTGATTCATTAATTCATTCACAAGAACAGTAAATCGTTGAATTATTTGATCAGTCCTGTATATCTTTGTCATTTCTCAACCGAAACTGTTTAGCAATACCTCCCATCTGCTAGTATTAATCATATCTTTAGCTGTATGCATGAATCCGTAACCATTGATAATTTTACAGCAACAGAGCTTAAACATTGAAGCAATCATTGCAGTAGTGAGATCTCCTGTTTATGCAACAGTGAGCTGTGAAACACTTGTAAAAGCAGCTTGAATCGAATGCAGCTCTGATTTACAGCAGTGAAAAACTGAAATACAACGGCCTGTGATTTTTAGTCCAGATATCAAAAAGTTAAGGTAATGAACATCATTTTATTCAGATTCTCCATGAGGATCCTCAAAACACAGGCCTTCATTTGGCTCCATAATGGGAGGGGGCCTGTGCAGCTTTCTGTACTGTTTGCATCTCCACACACTGTTGTTAAGTTAAACTCCAGTAAAGCTGGTAATTACAAACTAAAAATGAAAGGCTGGCAGTGGAATTTGCAGTTGTAAGCTACCGAAGCCTATCGCACTCCCACTTTTTCCTCCAGACATCTCGGCAGCAGCAGTCGGGTTTAAAAATGTGGATGTTTGTGTGTAAATGTCATCTGAATGAATTTGTGCTGCTACAAAGTCCAGCACGCCGGTTACATTTGTTCATACGTATCCGGCATGCCGCCCTGTTATCTCCCAGATGTTTGTATATTCTCACAGCTCCACAGTGACTTCAGCGTTGAAAGAAGCAAGGACAAGAATCAGACTTAAACCTGTAATCACCAGCATGTTTAGAACATAAGCGCTTGAAGCTAAGCTAAAAGGCCTTATTGTGCAATTCTGTTGTTTACTGGTGTTTTCCATATTGTACCGCCAAGGTAGAAAAGTGGTACATAAGTGACACAGGACCATTTGAGCATGTATTTTACAAATTACAACACCATGGACGAAATGTTGAAGGGAAATTCCACGCAGGGGCAGAAATGAATGTTGAGGCTTCCTAATGTGCTTACAGTATACAATACAGTCTGGACTGGACTCACTGGCAGAGCTGCTTTGATAATAACGTTGAATTCTACAGTTTGAACGGAGAAGACTTGACTGTATCTCATAAAATCACACAGGAAATGATTGCTAATACAGCAGTGGGGAAGGAGGACTACCGCTGTTTGTATCGCTCTTCTGACCACCCGCCAACAAAAATGTGCTGAATGAATCCACGCATCGTCTTTGCAAGGCACATGAATCCACAGCAAACTGGGTGCTCGTGAAAGATGTGAAACGCAGAAGAGGCAAGACAAACAGATTAGTCCTGGTGAAGGACTTTTCTTCCCCTTGCTAACTCTACATGTGTTTGCCTTTTCCTGCCTCATCAGGAAGGGCCTGTTTATCACCAAGGCGAACTGATCAACAGCTGGATATTGACTGGAAGTGGCTCTAGAAAACATTAACAGGCAGCGTCTGTCACTCACTGAGCCGCACCTTTCTTTAAAATGCAGTTTAATGTCACAGCGACCCATTTACAGTAAAGGTGTTGCACAGGTAGAGCCAGCCAGAGAAAGAGCTACCTGGTGGGATTTACACCTCCATGGGAGAATGACTTTAACCCAACTTTACCTGTTTCTGCTCCGCTTTAACTGTCTTTGAATTTGCATGTAAAGAAAAAGCTGTCATTCCAGTTCTGAGGGCTTTGAGGGCAAAAGCAGCTACTCAGAAAGTGATTTATGGAATTGACATGACAAAAAAATGTGGGCTGGACGAGTCAAGATAACCTTTTGTTATCAGGGAGTAGAGGCAAGCCCAGATGTCTGACTCCTCAGAGACAGCGCTCAACCAGGGGGGTCACGATAACAGCTGAATGTTGGCACATGTTCAGAAAACACCATCAGAGGCACCTTGCTTACAGAACAGATAATCACCAACGACTCCCAAAAATCCAACCAAAGCAATGGAATCACAGCAGATTTGTCATTCATTGTCAGAACTTTAAACATAGTTTGATCTGGTCACACACAGTGGAGACACGTTTGTTTCTACTAACAGGAACACGTCAAACTCCTGTCAGGTGTCTCAGGGTCAAAGCACCCACGATCAGAACAGGAAACAGAACTACAAAGAGTAAGAAAACAAAAGGACTCACCTCATATCTCGGTCTGAACTTCTTCCTTCCAGTGTGTGTGTTCGGGTCAAACGAGGACTGCGGTGTGAAGTGAGTCCTCAGTCAGTGTGACAGCAGCAGTTTCTCCTGCAGCTGAGTCCAGTGTTTGAGGGCGGTGCTCCGAAGTGGGACAAACCCATAGCAGCTACCGTCGCTGCTGTTTAATCCACGAGATCCAGACTTTGCCGTGACAAAGACGCAGTTCTCCACTTATCCCTCCACCTGCCTCAAACTGACAGCTGCGCGGAGGAATTTACTAACTACACCGGCTTAGACGAGACCGGACTGCAGATCTAAATCAATAAATGTCACTTTTAAAAAGTTACCAACAGCAGTGAGCACAAGTAGGATTTTAAGATTAAATCCCAGGTCTTAATCCTGATACAATAGTGCGGCTTTTTAGGTGTGATTCCTCTTTTTTGGATGAGACTACCAGGCGCCAAACCTCCCCAGACCCCAGTCAGTTTAGGCCACATTTCACAGTGTGTCAGCAGACACTCTAATCTACGCAGCACATGCACAAAACCATTGAACAAAGTCTGCAAAAATATGCGCACAATGTGGAGCCACATTTACTGCGAAAGCACATTCTGCCATCTTGTGGCCACTTTATGACACTACAGGTACTGGAAAGGCTAGTTTAAAGGATCAATTCACCCAAAGTATGAGAGTCAATATATAATTGAGGGACTTTCGAGGTCCATGGGATATATCTTGCATACATTTCTATTAAAAGTAAAAAAAAACTAGTGTTTTTCATATTCATTATGATCATGTCTTTACAAATTGCTTAATGATTTATTATGGAGACAATTACTTATGTAATAAAAGGATTGGATGTCACTAAAATGTCAACTAAATAACTGTCCAAATTTAATAACAACCACTTTCTAATTAGCTAAACAACAATAAAAATGAGTTTATTTAAAAATTGTTTTGTTTGTGTTCTTTTTATTAAGTTCAGATAGTCATGACAGATATTTCTTTTTGGCAATATATCAAATTTTATATGGAAAATAACAAATTGCATCTGTGTCTGAGAAATCACTTTCAACTAAGTTCCAAGATACATAAACAACACTGAAGAAAGTGTGTTAATTCCAAATGACCTGCTCCCCATGATGTCATTTCCTCCTGAAGAAAAGACTGGCAAGACTCCAAGGCTTTCTGAGTTATTTAATATAAAGTAGTGTGTGAGTCAAGTGTGGATTGTCAACAGGTTTACTACAATATCTTTATAAATAAATTTTCATTTCAATTTCACTCAGTTGTATATATAATATTTAGAAGAATCTTTCTGTAAAAATGCCACGTAGTGTTTGGTTATAGGCAGCCATGTTGACTTTAGGCCTGAAAACAGTAAAAATGTCAACTATGATACCTGTCAACAATGTTACAAAAAGTCCCGCAATTACACATTGATCCAAGTGGTTCCTGTGTGTTATTTCGACATTTATTCGTGCATATATGTCACATGAAATGCTGTCATTTAAAGTAGTAAAAGAAGTGACCATGCAAGTGAATTATGAGAGATAATAAATCATAAACGGCCTGGCTGACTAAGACGCATAATTTTTGTTATTGAAAATCCTTTGTATGGTAAAGAAAACCCATTTTTGTCCATGCAAAAATCATAAACACTGTGAAAATTTGGCAGCCATGCTGCTAAAAATAGTAAAAAAAAAAAAAAAAAACAGAAACGTACAAAACTGCAAAGAAAAAAGTTCCAAAACAGCAAATATCTGTACAATAATTAGATTTTTATAACATTTAAATATAGCAAAATGGTGTAATTTTATGGTCACACATTGTAAAAAGAAAAATTACTATTTTTAAAAATTCAGGTTTTTGATGTGGACATTATTTACAGTTTTGGCATGTGCATTTGTTTGGGGTTTCTTTGTTGTTGTTGTTTTGCTTGTTTTTATTTTCACAGTCAACGTGTAAATTAATACTTCTTTCAGCAATTTTTAAAACAGAGTATATAATAAAAAATAAAACAGTGAAACTTTTATTCTGTTTGTTATAATACAAAAAATAATTTCTTTGTCTGTTGCCTACATATCTTGCAAACATAACAAAGGTTTTACAAATCTGAAACAATGTTTTAAAGACACTTAAGTTTGTCAGGCACAATCTAGTCCAGATGTTCTGACCCATCTGAGTAGTGGTTTTTGATCTGGACCTGGTTTAATGTGATGTACTTGTGGAAAAAAAAGTGAAACATTTCTGGTTTTTGCATTTAGCTTGAATAAAGGTTTCACATATTGGACACTGTGTCTAAGGAGTGTCTAGCCTCTCTTGGATAATCTAGTCCAAATGTGACCAGTGCATACATAGTGGCTTTCCTTTGGAAATATCACAAATTCAATAATGATTTCAGAAGTCCACAATTGTGCTTTGAATCATTTTTAGCTTCTGTAGAACAAACTTGTCCAGCTTTGACCCGTCTAAATATCATACTTCTCCAGTAGGGGCAAGACCGATTTGTGGCACTGGCAGCTAACAGTGACACTTTTTGTGGCATCGCCGCGGTGCCACGGTTAATGCCACTGCCGCAGCGGCATTTCCAGTGGCCTCTGGAGATGCCAGCAGAGGTGCCACGGTTAATGTCACTGTTTAGGGCAGGGGTCGGCAAGTAGATGTGGCTTCGGGACAAAATGTTTGTAAACAATCGAACAGCGGGCCAACCTGCGAGGGGGTGCGCTCGCTCCGATTCCGCGAGCGCGGGGGCGATACCGCCAGCAGCGGAGCTTCTACAGCTGATCGCTGCTGCTTGGGACACACGTCTCAATTCTGATCACAGATGTATTAAAAATGACTCCCGAGACACACACACGTTTTGCACACACTGTTGCTCAGTGAAATCTGGCTGGTACAACCGTGTCCGACCAGTAGCGCAAACGCGGAAATGCCCGGCAGCAGCTGACCACGCGAGTTTCGTGTTGCGGTGATGGTCTGGCTTCGCTCCGTGCCAAATCAAATTTTCAAAATCATCTGGCGACCCAGATATTATTCCTGACGGGCCAGTTTTGGCCCACGAGCCGCCAGTTGCCAACCACTGGTTTAGGGGATACCGCGGTTAATGCCACGGTCTGGTAGAGATGCCACATTTTTAGCCAGTAGGCTACTTTTACCGCTGTTTGGACGAGATGCTACGGTTAATGTCACTCTTTTGGGGAGATGCCACTACTACCACTACTATCTGGGTGGGGTTATCCGAGTCTGTGGTTTGTCCGGTGACCGAACTAGGGGTCGTTGCCCCTAGGGGCGCTAAAGACACTAGTTATTTGAGGGAAGAAACCGCTGCCAAATGCTGGCAGACTGGAGTAATGTGAAACAAATTCATCTTCAGTTCTCTTGAAATAGGCTATTTTATTTCCATTTTCATTCAGTTGTTACACATGTTGTGTGGATTGTCACCAGAAAATATGTTTACTAAAACTGTTTGAAATAACTTGTCTGTGTGCTTTCTTGATTACTACAGCCTTTACCAGGCGTGGGTTACAACTGCCACAAAGATGCCACAGCTGATGTTGCTTTTTGGGAAAGATGCCAGGGATGTAAACATGATACATGAATAAAAGCATATAAACAATTGTGCTACAATTTTGAGGAACAATTTTACAATTTATATGTTCTACATATCTAAGTCTACTTCTGTAGACTTTGACTTGGTCTGACTGTGCCGTTACTGGACTGTCATGTCTTATGCTGTTTATCTTTCAGTTACATCTTTCAATCATGCATTTTGCCTCAGGTTTTGAAAGTAATATGTTGCCAAAATATGTTTCTTGTAGAAACCACAGATCCAGACATGTCATGCTCACAGTGTCAGTACATTAAACCAATCAGCCTTGAAACCAGCCTTCTGATTTTTCTGGTATATTGCACAAAGAAGAAGGTATTTTAGGTGTTAATTAGCCTAGTCTTAACAGGTGATAGAGATCACAACATGCTTGATTTTTCAAACCAGGAAAAAGGATTATAAAATCCAGACTAATAAAACTGTTGATCTTAACAATAATACCAGTATATATATAATAATAATACCATATATATATAATAATAATACCATATATATATATATATATATATATATATATATATTGACTAGATTTACATTGTTATTACTATTATTATTTGTAGTAGTAGTAGAAGTAGATAATACTAATAATATTAGTATTAACAATAGGCCCTTTTGAAAAAAAAATAAAAAAACAACAAGACGACATGGTCATCAATATCCCCCGCCACATGTGATGTCTATGAGTCTATATCCAAAATAGTGATCAAGGGCTACAACTCTGTTAAATATTATCGCACAGGTCTCATTTTCGAACTTGATCAAGGTGTCCATGGTGTGAAGCTACACACTAAATTTCGTAATCCTAGCTGTAACAGTTTCTGAGAAAAGCTGTCTCCTTCATGTCGGACGGATTCTGGTAAATAGTTGCCAAATGATGTAGGCCGACATCGACCACTTTGTTACTGGATTGACGCTTCAAACCGGACCTGGCAACCCAGCAGGTCATCAAAAAGGTAATCACAAAGTTCACGCCAGCCACTCTGGATTTGGAGAGACAGGAGCGATGGTCTTGTGGCATTCAATTAGCAAGCCTTCCACGACACACTGGCTACTGGCGAGGCCTTGCTAGGTAAGTAAGTTTTGCTAAATGATTTTACTATATGTCACTTTTTCCGAGTGAAATTATAGTTAAGTAGGATACAAATTTCAACCACACTTGAAGCAAGCAAACCCTCCCCCACCCCCTTAACCTGTTACAAGGTAGTTACGGTTTTGCCCGTAATTTCTTATGCAAATACTCCATTTAACTCCGTGCAAACTCCATACGGTAGGTCTATCCTTATTAATGAGTCGGGATATAGTAAGGCTGGGCAGTTCCTAGGTTATTTACTTCCGCCAAGGTTATTTTTTCGGGAGAGTTTGTCTGCATGTTTGTTTGTTTGTTTGTTTGTTTGGCTGTGAACACGATAACTCGAAAAGTTATGGACCGATTTTCATTAAATTCTCAGGAAACTTTCAAAATGGGACAAGGAACAAATGATTAAATTTTGGATTGGATTAAAGGATAAACGGGTATGCCTTGGCAGAGGTCTGTGCTCTCTGAGTGCTTTTCTAGTATAACACTGCTGAACAGCAGGCCACAGGGGTGTCTAGTTCCAGTACTGGTCCCAAAATCTAGCAAGATTTTTGTAGGCCCTACTCCCATACAAAATGTGTTTACCAAGCAAATTAGATCCAACATGAATATTTTGTGTTTTATTAACACAATTTTAGCAATTTAAATGTTTACAGTCAAATTTAATTAACACATTACACTAACGAACATTAAAAAAACAAAAAAAATTGCCTCTCCACATTTATAGCTACTTTTACATTGTGATATACAAGCATAAGTGATATTCATTTACTATCATTCCTTGTTGACCATTCAATTCAATATTTCCACAGAGTTTTGAGTTGGTGAGAAATAGCAAATGGAAATGGAAGGTGAGAAAAGCCACTTTCACAAGTACCTAAAATAACTTCCACCTTGACTTCCACCTAGCATGTCATGGTGGAACGTGCTGTTATAACCAACATTGTTACTGTTCTTCACAGGTTCTCATCAGGTGTTCTGTGATACGGAGTCATTGTTGGCCTGTGTTGGTTCACAGTGCATTTTCTGCACAGGAAAAGAACTACCCAACAGAAGTCATCTTAGTAAAAAGCATCTTAAGGCTTAAACCACAGTGACAGAGGAAAATACAGAACCGGTAAGAAATTATTCTATTTCTGCACTAACCAACAACTTAATATCTACTTTTCAGAAAGTAAAGTATGTGATAATATTTCCTTGAAACTCTATGCTCTGTGTTGCTTGAAACTTATACAGAGATCTGTACATTGTCATATTCATTATTTTACGTTCTTATAATGGCATAACATTGCAACTGAATTAAAACCTGGGAGATGAAGTTTGTCAGTGTTCTGCTGCTTGTCTGTAAACAGACACAGACATCCTTCACCGAAGCAACACCATTGTGCTTCTCCTGAGGGATCCTGTAAATACATAAAAAAATAGAAAATACAAAAACTTTAACATTAACCTAATTAATCCCATAAAGTTTTTCACATTAGATACATGTTGCATAATAATGAAATACAGCAATACTTAACTACGTGGCATGAGGCAGATTTTATTTGCTGCCAGTATGCATTAACTGGGACAAATATAATAGACAGTTTTAATATGTACCAAGTGTGATCTCTTTAAGAGTGTATAGTAAATACTCTGTAACTTTAAAAACTAGTTGTGAATGATGTATACGCAAAATACCTTGATGAGGTTTTTCTTTTTACTGCAGGGAGCAGTGCTTCTAATGCATGCCATAGCTGCAGCTGACTGGTGCAAAAATTCCAAATTTGGGGGAGCCTTGAAGCGGCCAGCTGTCATTTCAATGGATATAGGGAAACAAATGGAAGTCCTCAGAGAACTGCAGAGCTGGGAGGGTGAATTTGATGAGTCCTCTCCAATGGAAATGATGTCATTTGTTTTTGAAAAACATGATGACTATGAGAACTTCATTAAAGAAATAGTTGACAAAAAAAAACCTGAAAATATTTTCCAGGTTTGAGGAGGTTATGAACCTGAGCAAATAAATTAATCCAGGAAAACACCCCCTCCCACCCACCCTCCCACCCACCCACACACCCACCCACACACACACACACACACACACACACACACACACACACACACACACACACACACACACACACACACACACACACACACACACACACACACACACACACACAGGTGTAACTATTTGTTTGGTTGAACAACCAGAAAGCACATCTGATTTTAAGACCATTCAGGCTTCATAAAAAACTAAAACTGTGGAATATTGAGATTTTTACAGCATTATTTCTATATAAATATCAGGTTGTATGGAGCTGTACCTGCAGATAAAAAGGAAAAACATACCTACACAGTCATTAAGAAATTATTAGACCACCCCTGTTTTCTTGCCTGGTACCACTAAAGGTACATTTGTTTGGACAAGTATAATGATAGCAACAAAAATCTGTCATAAGACTTTAAATAATGTTTTTCAGGATTTAACAGAATCAAACAGACCTGACAAGAGTTCAACATCTTCAGCTGGTCTGTGGCACTCTCGCATTCACACCTATGGGCAATTTAAAGTGATCAATTAACCTCAGTATATTTTTGGATTGCGGGAGGAAGGTGGAGGGCCCGGAGAAAACCCACGCATGCACAGGGAGAACATGCAAACTCCATGCAGAAAGATCCCAGGCCCAAGCCGGGATTTGAAACGGGGATCTTCTTGCTGCAAGGCGAAAGTGCTAACCAGTAATCTGCTGTCCACCACTTCACTTCATTCAAATTGTTCATATGAATTTTTTATCACATGTCTGTGTTATGTTACAATATTAAATCTGTGGTCACCTCAGACAACAGCCACCGTTAAATGGTTGTATTTTACATATTTATTTTCAAGACTCAGTAAGGAATTGACAAACTTGAGCCTTCTGGAGCTTTAAACTCCTACCATTAGTTATAAACTCCTTTAAAAACACAAAATAAAATAAATGTATGTCTTAATTCTTCACACATTTTGAGTATTTATTCTGATAATGTCAAAGAACTGCTTGTATAACTTAAACAAAAACAAAAAAAATTGGTTGCAAGCACATTTTAAAAGCAGCAATAAAATGAACCAAGTTTGTTGTTTTTCAAAAACATTCTAGAATCTTTAAAGAGGTGAAATTCTGTGAAACTCTTCAGTTCGATGAGGACTTCTTGGGAGAAAGATCACAGCATTTAGTGAAGAGATCAAACAACTACCACGATGTTCTCCTGTGTCGGAAAACGCAGAAAGGTTAGTATCTGATTCTCTGTTGTTATTATTATTATTGTTATTCACTGTTCATTTGATTTCATGGATTGAGATGATTTCCACAGAAATGTGACAATCTTCACGTGTTTGTTGATATTTTTCTGTTTATCAGTTAGGTATGTGTCTGTGACATTTCCTCACAAGTGATTTTCTATCTGTTTAACAGGAAAAAGTTAATAATCAGGATGTCCCTGAGTGTCCAACCACCACAGGCTCAAGTCCTGCTGAGGCAAAACCCAAAAAGACCTGGTGGTTTGGCAGATGGCTCTGTCATGTTAAGGTACATTTTACTCATTATTTCTTCTACAATTTACTGTTATTTTCCACATTTCTCTGTTTTGTTAGTTCAGATAATGGCTAAAATCATAGAAAAAATATATGTATATATTTTCATCTTATTTTTTGAATGGTTCAGTATCCTATAATTTTTTTCAAACTTGATCAAAATATCTGGTGTTTTTGCTGCCAGATTTTGCCATTTTTTAGGTTTAACAAAGCTAAATATGTCAAATAATAACCAGTGAACAAACAATGTAGTATGTTGTCTGTCTCGGCTCTCTTTAACAGTTATTTTTTTGTATTTGTATCCAGCAGCAAACCAGCAATCGAGTGATTCCACTCAATGAAGACACGGACGAGATGTATGAAATTCTTTCTCTTTCTGTTCCCTTTTGAATTAATTGAACACATTATATTGGTGTTATTTCCATTTTGTTCACTCCATGCAGTACAATTATAGCTGTGTTTCCTTTTATCAACAGTGCTGACACCGGCTGCAAGGATGTGTCACTGAAAATCCCGGTCTTTGAGACGGCCGTAGCAGAAAGGTATGAAATTCTTTTACTGTCTGTTGCTGTTTGAAACTGATCATTTCAGGTGGCTGTTTTTCCACCATCTCAGATTTTGTTCAGAGTTGATTTAATTGTCAGTTTAAACTAAGTTCTGTGAAATATGTTGACTAACATAACAGCTTACTAGCACTAGAAAATGTATTATTTTCTGTCTAAAAGACGACCTAGCTGACTCTAGGTGAAGCTAATTAATAGAATATTTTTGAGGACAGAATATTTTACAGATGTTAGTTTTGGGTCCCAAATAACAAATAAGTAAATTTTGAATAAAATGTGAGAGTTCAGCAAAATGTTTCCTGAATTCTGACTGATCTGACACAGACTGACAGTGAACATATTAAAGATTTACTTTTACTTGATCAAAGCAGCAAAGGTCCAGTCATATTTGCAGGATCATGAAGTCAACTAAAATCTGTGTTTCCCTTTATTACCAGCGTCAACATAAAGGACCAGGAGGTTTCACCCGCCACCACCACTGCAGGGACGACGGCGGTGATGACTGAGAAGAAGAAGGAACCATGGTGGCGCCGGTTTTGTCGTGTTTCCTTCAAGTATGTTTCACATGGCTAAATGTTGCAAGTATTATCACTGAACATCTGTTAAAGTAACATGTGGAGTCTGAATGTGGGAATGGGAATGTGGGAAGCTAGGGGAACTGAAAAATTACAAAAATAATGAGCTAAAATATTATGTATAATATTCAAAATATTAATAAAAAATGTTCTATATAATTACTAAAAAAACTATCAAAAAGATATATATATATATATATATATATATATATATATATATATATACATATATATATATATATAAATATTAGTCTAAAATATTGTTTATAATTATCAAACTATTTACCAAAAATATCAAATATAAAAATCTGAATATTAATATAAATTTTTACATATAATAATCTCAACATCAATGTAAAAGTGTATATATAAAAATCTAAAGTTTTCTAAAATTTTCTATATAATAAGCTAAATATTAATCCAAAATTGTATAAATAAAATGTAAACTGATTTAATACAAAATTTTAAAAAACTGTTAAATTGAAAAATCCACCATAAAAACATCAAATTCTCACAATTTAATTTCACAGAATATTAAGTGGCTGTTATCAACATTTTTCTGTCATTGTATGAAAACAATGTCAGCAACTTAACATGTTTCCTCTTTCTAACATGTTTTTTATTCTCTCTTTTTTCCTAGGTAGTGTCAATAGCTCTGTGTCTGTCTGTCTCTGTCTGAGTGTCCGTGTGTCCGTCCGAGTGTCACGGAAAAGTGTCCGAGTGTTTGTGTCTCTCTGTGTGTGTCTCTCTGTGTGTGTCTCTGTGTCTCTGTCTCTCTCTCTCTCTCTCTCTCTCTCTCTCTCTCTCTCTCTCTCTCTCTCTCTCTCTCTCTCTCCCTCTCTCCCTCTATCCCTCTCTCCCCGGCCGGCCAGCAGCAGATGGGTCCCCCCACATGAGTCTGGTTCTGCTCAAGGTTTTTTCTTCCCTGTTAAAAGGGTTCTTTCCTTGCCACTGTCGCCTTCAGGCTTGCTCTGTGGGGGTTCAGGCCATAGGGGTTCTCTCAAGCTTTTTGACACAATCTGAACTGCAATTGGCGCTATGTAAATAAAATTGCATTAAACTGAACTGAATGTACTTTTGATCGTTTCTTGAATAAGTGTATAAAAATTTGACATCAAGATGTGTTCATGTATTCATGAAACTTGACTGACAACTTCTATTCTGTGTCACAAACAAGAACAGGTGAAATACAAGAGTGTGTCATTTGTTCATACAGACCTGAACTACAAAAAGAGATTTGGAACAGGATGTGTTGTCATCATCTGACTTTATTTTTCTGACCATTTTCTGGATATTTTACAAGAAAACTGATTGTTCAGTTGTTGATGTTATGCATGCCATTTTCTGTTGTTTCTTTTTGTTTGCCTTTCAGCTTGCATCATATAACTGCCAGTGCTCACAATAGTGACCTCTCACTTCTGTTTGTTGCTCTGAGTTATTTTCTGTTTCTTCCTGTGTGACCCGACAATCTGCATCTTGCAGCCACATCACACTTCATCTCAGAGGCTGAGGTCAATGTGTGCCCATTATATATGACTTTTTGCTGTAAAATGCTCCATGTAAATACGGCGGTACGAGGATAGACGGACCAGGCTTTGGTGGCATTGCTTTACCAATAAGAAGTAGTTCAAATGAAAGTATTTGAATGCATGTGGTGCATTTAGCCTCACTACGTGGAGAGCTTTTTGCAGGAAAAGTGTGAAATGTAACCACAGAGGTGAATATGTGTGTACGAGTTGTACACTATGAATGCCCTCCATCGACCCCAAGCTCCTCCTGCTGACTGTGATGCAGTTTATTATTGTGTTGCTTCATTCACAAGCAACCTCTGAATGCAAATTGAGCATAAATGTAGTTCGGAAGGCAGTTTAGCTGCACAGGAACATCATTTCTTTGACATTTTTGATGAAATCTATGTGATGTGAATTGAATTATTTTGCTCTCATGTTGCCAATAGTGATGATATTTCCTAATCAGAGCTGAAAATCTGATTAGGAAACATCAGGGAGGATGGTAGAGGAACAAAATATTGTAGTTCTTAAGAGGACTTATTGATGAGGAGGTCAATACTAGAACTGCACCCATGAAGCCGAGACTCTTGAGCTTCCAGGAGTTGCAAGCTGCGCTCCAGAACTTGGCAAACTAACAAGTTCCATTCCCAACACACATATGCCCAGATACGTCACTTCAGACTGTAGTGCAAATGTGAAGACAGAAAGGACAGAACAGGAGCATTCTTTTAAAGGAGCAGAGGAGGTTAATGATGAGAAATGGTATCATGCACTGCTGCATGAGAAACTATCAAAGCTTCGTGATGGAGCAGTTAATACTACCAGAGAAGCTGCATACGCCAGTCAGAACCGCTCTGAATGATGACTCATGGCACTTTGGCACTTACTAAAGGTTTTTCCTTACGTCTGAATTCTCGCTTGTGTTGTACGTCGCTTTGGACAAAAGCGTCCGCTAAATGAAATTGTAGAATTGTAGAACTGTGGGCTTGGCAGTAAACAAATGCTACATTTTTACAAAAAAATGCATATTTCACAACTATTCACTTGAGTTTTGTTAACATTGGCAACAATAAAGTACCTAACCCCCCTAAAATTTTCTCAATGGATTTAGACGATTCACAGAAATGTTCAAATTTGAAATTAAATCGGCGTAAATCCGCGGATCCACGGTTAGCAACTTGCTAAATGCTCAGATATAAAGGATATCTAGAACATATCTACAGTATCTAAACACTTTGTGATGCATATGCTGTTAAAAACAGCCTTGGTGGGATAATTGTATCTGAACATTTCTGAACATGCAGAAAGATCCCAGGCCCAAGCCGGGATTTGAAACGGGGATCTTCTTGCTGCAAGGCGAAAGTGCTAACCAGTAATCTGCTGTCCACCACTTCACTTCATTCGAATTGTTCATATGAATTTTTTATCACATGTCTGTGTTATGTTACAATATTAAATCTGTGGTCACCTCAGACACCAGCCACCGTTAAATGGTTGTATTTTACATATTTATTTTCAAGACTCAGTAAGGAATTGACAAACTTGAGCCTTCTGGAGCTTTAAACTCCTACCATTAGTTATAAACTCCTTTAAAAACATAAAATAAAATAAATGTATGTCTTAATTCTTCACACATTTTGAGTATTTATTCTGATAATGTCAAAGAACTGCTTGTATAACTTAAACAAAAGCAAAAAAAAATTGGTTGCAAGCACATTTTAAAAGCAGCAATAAAATGAACCAAGTTTGTTGTTTTTCAAAAACATTCTAGAATTTTTAAAGAGGTGAAATTCTGTGAAACTCTTCAGTTCGATGAGGACTTCTTGGGAGAAAGATCACAGCATTTAGTGAAGAGATCAAACAACTACCACGATGTTCTCCTGTGTCGGAAAACGCAGAAAGGTTAGTATCTGATTCTCTGCTGTTATTATTATTATTGTTATTCACTGTTCATTTGATTTCATGGATTGAGATGATTTCCACAGAAATGTGACAATCTTCATGTGTTTGTTGATATTTTTCTGTTTATCAGTTAGGTATGTGTCTGTGACATTTCCTCACAAGTGATTTTCTATCTGTTTAACAGGAAAAAGTTAATAATCAGGATGTCCCTGAGTGTCCAACCACCACAGGCTCAAGTCCTGCTGAGGCAAAACCCAAAAAGACCTGGTGGTTTGGCAGATGGCTCTGTCATGTTAAGGTACATTTTACTCATTATTTCTTCTACAATTTACTGTTATTTTCCACATTTCTCTGTTTTGTTAGTTCAGATAATGGCTAAAATCATAGAAAAAATATATGTATATATTTTCATCTTATTTTTTGAATGGTTCAGTATCCTATAATTTTTTTCAAACTTGATCAAAATATCTGGTGTTTTTGCTGCCAGATTTTGCCATTTTTTAGGTTTAACAAAGCTAAATATGTCAAATAATAACCAGTGAACAAACAATGTAGTATGTTGTCTGTCTCGGCTCTCTTTAACAGTTATTTTTTTGCATTTGTATCCAGCAGCAAACCAGCAATCGAGTGATTCCACTCAATGAAGACACGGACGAGATGTATGAAATTCTTTCTCTTTCTGTTCCCTTTTGAATTAATTGAACACATTATATTGGTGTTATTTCCATTTTGTTCACTCCATGCAGTACAATTATAGCTGTGTTTCCTTTTATCAACAGTGTTGACACCGGCTGCAAGGATGTGTCACTGAAAATCCCGGTCTTTGAGACGGCCGTAGCAGAAAGGTATGAAATTCTTTTACTGTCTGTTGCTGTTTGAAACTGATCATTTCAGGTGGCTGTTTTTCCACCATCTCAGATTTTGTTCAGAGTTGATTTAATTGTCAGTTTAAACTAAGTTCTGTGAAATATGTTGACTAACATAACAGCTTACTAGCACTAGAAAATGTATTATTTTCTGTCTAAAAGACGACCTAGCTGACTCTAGGTGAAGCTAATTAATAGAATATTTTTGAGGACAGAATATTTTACAGATGTTAGTTTTGGGTCCCAAATAACAAATAAGTAAATTTTGAATAAAATGTGAGAGTTCAGCAAAATGTTTCCTGAATTCTGACTGATCTGACACAGACTGACAGTGAACATATTAAAGATTTACTTTTACTTGATCAAAGCAGCAAAGGTCCAGTCATATTTGCAGGATCATGAAGTCAACTAAAATCTGTGTTTCCCTTTATTACCAGCGTCAACATAAAGGACCAGGAGGTTTCACCCGCCACCACCACTGCAGGGACGACGGCGGTGATGACTGAGAAGAAGAAGGAACCATGGTGGCGCCGGTTTTGTCGTGTTTCCTTCAAGTATGTTTCACATGGCTAAATGTTGCAAGTATTATCACTGAACATCTGTTAAAGTAACATGTGGAGTCTGAATGTGGGAACGGGAATGTGGGAAGCTAGGGGAACTGAGAAATTACAAAAATAATGAGCTAAAATATTATGTATAATATTCAAAATATTAATAAAAAATGTTCTATATAATTACTAAAAAAATATCAAAAATATATATATATATATATATAAATATTAGTCTAAAATATTGTTTATAATTATCAAACTATTTACCAAAAATATCAAATATAAAAATCTGAATATTAATATAAATTTTTACATATAATAATCTCAACATCAATGTAAAAGTGTATATATAAAAATCTAAATAGTTTTCTAAAATTTTCTATATAATAAGCTAAATATTAATCCAAAATTGTATAAATAAAATGTAAACTGATTTAATACAAAATTTTAAAAAACTGTTAAATTGAAAAATCCACCATAAAAACATCAAATTCTCACAATTTAATTTCACAGAATATTAAGTGGCTGTTATCAACATTTTTCTGTCATTGTATGAAAACAATGTCAGCAACTTAACATGTTTCCTCTTTCTAACATGTTTTTTATTCTCTCTTTTTCCTAGGTAGTGTCAATAGCTCTGTGTCTGTCTGTCTCTGTCTGAGTGTCCGTGTGTCCGTCCGAGTGTCCGTCCGAGTGTCACGGAAAAGTGTCCGAGTGTTTGTGTCTCTCTGTGTGTGTCTCTGTGTCTCTGTGTCTCTGTGTCTCTGTCTCTCTCTCTCTCTCTCTCTCTCTCTCTCTCTCTCTCTCTCTCTCTCTCTCTCTCTCTCCCTCTCTCCCTCTATCCCTCTCTCCCCGGCCGGCCAGCAGCAGATGGGTCCCCCCACATGAGTCTGGTTCTGCTCAAGGTTTTTCTTCCCTGTTAAAAGGGTTCTTTCCTTGCCACTGTCGCCTTCAGGCTTGCTCTGTGGGGGTTCAGGCCATAGGGGTTCTCTCAAGCTTTTTGACACAATCTGAACTGCAATTGGCGCTATGTAAATAAAATTGCATTAAACTGAACTGAATGTACTTTTGATCGTTTCTTGAATAAGTGTATAAAAATTTGACATCAAGATGTGTTCATGTATTCATGAAACTTGACTGACAACTTCTATTCTGTGTCACAAACAAGAACAGGTGAAATACAAGAGTGTGTCATTTGTTCATACAGACCTGAACTACAAAAAGAGAGTTGGAACAGGATGTGTTGTCATCATCTGACTTTATTTATCTGACCATTTTCTGGATATTTTACAAGAAAACTGATTGTTCAGTTGTTGATGTTTATGCATGCCATTTTCTGTTGATTCTTTTTGTTTGCCTTTCAGCTTGCATCATATAACTGTCAGTGCTCACAATAGTGACCTCTCACTTCTGTTTGTTGCTCTGAGTTATTTTCTGTTTCTTCCTGTGTGACCCGACAATCTGCATCTTGCAGCCACATCACACTTCATCTCAGAGGCTGAGGTCAATGTGTGCCCATTATATATGACTTTTTGCTGTAAAATGCTCCATGTAAATACGGCGGTACGAGGATAGACGGACCAGGCTTTGGTGGCATTGCTTTACCAATAAGAAGTAGTTCAAATGAAAGTATTTGAATGCATGTGGTGCATTTAGCCTCACTACGTGGAGAGCTTTTTGCAGGAAAAGTGTGAAATGTAACCACAGAGGTGAATATGTGTGTACGAGTTGTACACTATGAATGCCCTCCATCGACCCCAAGCTCCTCCTGCTGACTGTGATGCAGTTTATTATTGTGTTGCTTCATTCACAAGCAACCTCTGAATGCAAATTGAGCATAAATGTAGTTCGGAAGGCAGTTTAGCTGCACAGGAACATCATTTCTTTGACATTTTTGATGAAATCTATGTGATGTGAATTGAATTATTTTGCTCTCATGTTGCCAATAGTGATGATATTTCCTAATCAGAGCTGAAAATCTGATTAGGAAACATCAGGGAGGATGGTAGAGGAACAAAATATTGTAGTTCTTAAGAGGACTTATTGATGAGGAGGTCAATACTAGAACTGCACCCATGAAGCCGAGACTCTTGAGCTTCCAGGAGTTGCAAGCTGCGCTCCAGAACTTGGCAAACTAACAAGTTCCATTCCCAACACACATATGCCCAGATACGTCACTTCAGACTGTAGTGCAAATGTGAAGACAGAAAGGACAGAACAGGAGCATTCTTTTAAAGGAGCAGAGGAGGTTAATGATGAGAAATGGTATCATGCACTGCTGCATGAGAAACTATCAAAGCTTCGTGATGGAGCAGTTAATACTACCAGAGAAGCTGCATACGCCAGTCAGAACCGCTCTGAATGATGACTCATGGCACTTTGGCACTTACTAAAGGTTTTTCCTTACGTCTGAATTCTCGCTTGTGTTGTACGTCGCTTTGGACAAAAGCGTCCGCTAAATGAAATTGTAGAATTGTAGAACTGTGGGCTTGGCAGTAAACAAATGCTACATTTTTACAAAAAAATGCATATTTCACAACTATTCACTTGAGTTTTGTTAACATTGGCAACAATAAAGTACCTAACCCCCCTAAAATTTTCTCAATGGATTTAGACGATTCACAGAAATGTTCAAATTTGAAATTAAATCGGCGTAAATCCGCGGATCCACGGTTAGCAACTTGCTAAATGCTCAGATATAAAGGATATCTAGAACATATCTACAGTATCTAAACACTTTGTGATGCATATGCTGTTAAAAACAGCCTTGGTGGGATAATTGTATCTGAACATTTCTGAACATGCAGAAAGATCCCAGGCCCAGGCCGGGATTTGAAACCGGGGATCTTCTTGCTGCAAGGCTAAAGTGCTAACCAGTAATCTGCTGCCCACCACTTCACTTCATTCAAATTGTTCATGTGAATTTTTTATCACATGTCTGTGTTATGTTACAATATTAAATCTGTGGTCACCTCAGACAACAGCCACCGTTAAATGGTTGTATTTTACATATTTATTTTCAAGACTCAGTAAGGAATTGACAAACTTAAGCCTTCTGGAGCTTTAAACTCCTACCATTAGTTATAAATTCCTTTAAAAACATAAAATAAAATAAATGTATGTCTTAATTCTTCACACATTTTGAGTATTTATTCTGATAATGTCAAAGAACTGCTTGTATAACTTAAACAAAACAAAAAAATTGGTTGCAAGCACATTTTAAAAGCAGCAATAAAATGAACCAAGTTTGTTGTTTTTCAAAAACATTCTAGAATCTTTAAAGAGGTGAAATTCTGTGAAACTCTTCAGTTCGATGAGGACTTCTTGGGAGAAAGATCACAGCATTTAGTGAAGAGCTCAAACAACTACCACGATGTTCTCCTGTGTCGGAAAACGCAGAAAGGTTAGTATCTGATTCTCTGTTGTTATTATTATTATTGTTATTCACTGTTCATTTGATTTCATGGATTGAGATGATTTCCACAGAAATGTGACAATCTTCATGTGTTTGTTGATATTTTTCTGTTTATCAGTTAGGTATGTGTCTGTGACATTTCCTCACAAGTGATTTTCTATCTGTTTAACAGGAAAAAGTTAATAATCAGGATGTCCCTGAGTGTCCAACCACCACAGGCTCAAGTCCTGCTGAGGCAAAACCCAAAAAGACCTGGTGGTTTGGCAGATGGCTCTGTCATGTCAAGGTACATTTTACTTATTATTTCTTCTACAATTTACTGTTATTTTCCACATTTCTCTGTTTTGTTAGTTCAGATAATGGCTAAAATCATAGAAAAAATATATGTATATTTTCATGTTATTTTTTGAATGGTTCAGTGTCCTATAATTTTTTTTCAAACTTGATCAAAATATCTGGTGTTTTTGCTGCCAGATTTTGCCATTTTTTAGGTTTAACAAAGCTAAATATGTCAAATAATAACCAGTGAACAAACAATGTAGTATGTTGTCTGTCTCGGCTCTCTTTAACAGTTATTTTTTTGTATTTGTATCCAGCAGCAAACCAGCAATCGAGTGATTCCACTCAATGAAGACACGGACGAGATGTATGAAATTCTTTCTCTTTCTGTTCCCTTTTGACTTGATTGAACACATTATATTGATGTTATTTCCATTTTGTTCACTCCATGCAGTACAATTATAGCTGTGTTTCCTTTTATCAACAGTGTTGACACCGGCTGCAAGGATGTGTCACTGAAAATCCCGGTCTTTGAGACGGCCGTAGCAGAAAGGTATGAAATTCTTTTACTGTCTGTTGCTGTTTGAAACTGATCATTTCAGGTGGCTGTTTTTCCACCATCTCAGATTTTGTTCAGAGTTGATTTAATTGTCATTTTAAACTAAGTTGTGTGAAATATGTTGACTAACATAACAGCTTACTAGCACTAGAAAATGTATTATTTTCTGTCTAAAAGACGACCTAGCTGACTCTAGGTGAAGATAATTAATAGAATATTTTTGAGGACAGAATATTTTACAGATGTTAGTTTTGGGTCCCAAATAACAAATAAGTAAATTTTGAATAAAATGTGAGAGTTCAGCAAAATGTTTCCTGAATTCTGACTGATCTGACACAGACTGACAGTGAACATATTAAAGATTTACTTTTACTTGATCAAAGCAGCAAAGGTCCAGTCATATTTGCAGGATCATGAAGTCAACTAAAATCTGTGTTTCCCTTTATTACCAGCGTCAACATAAAGGACCAGGAGGTTTCACCCGCCACCACCACTGCAGGGACGACGGCGGTGATGACTGAGAAGAAGAAGGAACCATGGTGGCGCCGGTTTTGTCGTGTTTCCTTCAAGTATGTTTCACATGGCTAAATGTTGCAAGTATTATCACTGAACATCTGTTAAAGTAACATGTGGAGTCTGAATGTGGGAACGGGAATGTGGGAAGCAAGGGGAACTGAGAAATTACAAAAATAATAAGCTAAAATATTATGTATAATATTTAAAATATTAATAAAAAATGTTCTATATAATTACTAAAAAACTATCAAAAAGATATATATATATATATATATATATATATATATATATTAGTCTAAAATATTGTTTATAATTATCAAACTATTTACCAAAAATATCAAATATAAAAATCTGAATATTAATATAAATTTTTACATATAATAATCTCAATATCAATGTAAAAGTGTATATATAAAAATCTAAAGTTTTCTAAAATTTTCTATATAATAAGCTAAATATTAATCCAAAATTGTATAAATAAAATGTAAACTGATTTAATACAAAATTTTATAAAACTGTTAAATTGAAAAATCCACCATAAAAACATCAAATTCTCACAATTTAATTTCACAGAATATTAAGTGGCTGTTATCAACATTTTTCTGTCATTGTATGAAAACAATGTCAGCAACTTAACATGTTTCCTCTTTCTAACATGTTTTTTATTCTCTCTTTTTTCCTAGGTAGTGTCAATAGCTCTGTGTCTGTCTGTCTCTGTCTGAGTGTCCGTCCGAGTGTCACGGAAAAGTGTCCGAGTGTCTGTGTCTCTGTGTGTGTGTCTCTGTGTGTGTGTCTCTCTCTCTCTCTCTCTCTCTCTCTCTCTCCCTCTCTCTCTCTCTCTCCCTCTCTCTCTCTCTCTCTGTCTCTCCCCCTCTCTCCCCGGCCGGCCAGCAGCAGATGGGTCCCCCCACATGAGTCTGGTTCTGCTCAAGGTTTTTTCTTCCCTGTTAAAAGGGTTCTTTCCTTGCCACTGTCGCCTTCAGGCTTGCTCTGTGGGGGTTCAGGCCATCGGGGTTCTCTCAAGCTTTTTGACACAATCTGAACTGCAATTGGCGCTATGTAAATAAAATTGCATTAAACTGAACTGAATGTACTTTTGATCGTTTCTTGAATAAGTGTATAAAAATTTGACATCAAGATGTGTTCATGTATTCATGAAACTTGACTGACAACTTCTATTCTGTGTCACTGACAAACAAGAACAGCTGAAATACAAGAGTGTGTCATTTGTTCATACAGACCTGAACTACAAAAAGAGAGTTGGAACAGGATGTGTTGTCATCATCTGACTTTATTTATCTGACCATTTTCTGGATATTTTACAAGAAAACTGATTGTTCAGTTGTTGATGTTATGCATGCCATTTTCTGTTGATTCTTTTTGTTTGCCTTTCAGCTTGCATCATATAACTGTCAGTGCTCACAATAGTGACCTCTCACTTCTGTTTGTTGCTCTGAGTTATTTTCTGTTTCTTCCTGTGTGACCCGACAATCTGCATCTTGCAGCCACATCACACTTCATCTCAGAGGCTGAGGTCAATGTGTGCCCATTATATATGACTTTTTGCTGTAAAATGCTCCATGTAAATACGGCGGTACGAGGATAGACGGACCAGGCTTTGGTGGCATTGCTTTACCAATAAGAAGTAGTTCAAATGAAAGTATTTGAATGCATGTGGTGCATTTAGCCTCACTACGTGGAGAGCTTTTTGCAGGAAAAGTGTGAAATGTAACCACAGAGGTGAATATGTGTGTACGAGTTGTACACTATGAATGCCCTCCATCGACCCCAAACTCCTCCTGCTGACTGTGATGCAGTTTATTATTGTGTTGCTTCATTCACAAGCAACCTCTGAATGCAAATTGAGCATAAATGTAGTTCGGAAGGCAGTTTAGCTGCACAGGAACATCATTTCTTTGAC
Source organism: Acanthochromis polyacanthus (assembly GCF_021347895.1). Classification (NCBI taxonomy): domain Eukaryota; kingdom Metazoa; phylum Chordata; class Actinopteri; family Pomacentridae; genus Acanthochromis; species Acanthochromis polyacanthus. The sequence goes on along the minus strand of NC_067114.1, from coordinate 11,384,100 downwards.
ATTTTTGATGAAATCTTTGTGATGTGAATTGAATTATTTTGCTCTCATGTTGCCAATAGTGATGATATTTCCTAATCAGAGCTGAAAATCTGATTAGGAAACATCAGGGAGGATGGTAGAGGAACAAAATATTGTAGTTCTTAAGAGGACTTATTGATGAGGAGGTCAATACTAGAACTGCACCCATGAAGCCGAGACTCTTGAGCTTCCAGGAGTTGCAAGCTGCGCTCCAGAACTTGGCAAACTAACAAGTTCCATTCCCAACACACATATGCCCAGATACGTCACTTCAGACTGTAGTGCAAATGTGAAGACAGAAAGGACAGAACAGGAGCATTCTTTTAAAGGAGCAGAGGAGGTTAATGATGAGAAATGGTATCATGTACTGCTGCATGAGAAACTATCAAAGCTTCGTGATGGAGCAGTTAATACTACCAGAGAAGCTGCATACGCCAGTCAGAACCGCTCTGAATGATGACTCATGGCACTTTGGCACTTACTAAAGGTTTTTCCTTACGTCTGAATTCTCACTTGTGTTGTACGTCGCTTTGGACAAAAGCGTCTGCTAAATGAAATTGTAGAATTGTAGAACTTTGGGCTTGGCAGTAAACAAATGCTACATTTTTACAAAAATATGCTGCATTTCTGACAAAGGCATATGAGGGAATGAACAGCCTTGCCAGAGTACTGTGCTCTCTGAGTGCTTTTCTAGTTTTGGGGGTGGCATGGCTCAGTGGGTAGAGTGGCTGTCTTGTAACTGGAAGGCTGCTGGTTCAATCCTCAGCCTGTCAACCTCATGTTGAGGTGTCCCTGAGCAAGACACTGAACCCCTAATTGCTCCTGGTGGGTTGTGGTTAGCGCCTTGCATGGCAGCTTCTGCCATCAGTGTGTAAATGGGTGACTGTGACGTATCATGTAAAGTGCTTCGGATAAAAGCACTATACATAATACAACCATTTATTTATTTATTTACCATTTTTCAAAATTTGAGAGACTCAGGTATACTGTATGTATGCAAACAACCAAAATCTAAAAAAAAAATTAAACATTTTCAGTAGCGACCTCTATACAAGGCAAGGCGAAAGTGCTAACCACTAAAGCACTGTGCAGCCCATGAGTGTATATGATATGCAATATTAATATATGTCTCTCTTTATTCGTACGGTACTATTTTGTGCATCACTACTAGTTTATACTTCCCGAAATAAAAACAAATAATACCACATCTGTTTATTTTCATCACATTCTGTCTCTTTGTGACTTGAACTGAAAGTAAATAAGTTGTCATAAATACTCTTGTGCTCATCCAACAGAGATCATTTTTTTTCTTGGTCATCTGTGATAGTAAATTCTATGTATGTTTGGTGATGAACAGTTGAAACTATTTAAGCACATCACTGGACTCTATGAAACTGTAATAGACTTTTTTTATTTGTAGACAAAAAGATGAATTGAGAAATTAATTGTAACATTAACAGGTTAAATGGTAAGGGGATCCTTGCTTGCTTTGAAAACTAAGTGCGTGCAAACCTCTGCCAAAGCCAGTGCCCCATCTCACAATTTAAATCCAGATCCACATCGAAATTTACTGGGTTTTTCTTTTGCCCATGCTCCATCTCTCCACCTCCATCCTTTCATGAAATTCAGCCTTGTAGTTTTTGTGTAATCCAGCTGACAGACAACCTCAAGACAAACTCAAAACAGCCCTGATCTTCACAGGACTACGGTGCTTAAAACTGTCCTGCATTAATAATGTTGAGAACAGTTTTGACAGAACAACTCAAATGCACAGAATTCTGCCATTCACTGTATACTTTTTAAATTTACTACCAACTAGACCTTCCATTTTTGCATGCTACCGGACATCAGACGGTAACAGGAGACTTTCATCATCAAAAAAATCATCGTGATGAAAGTAGACAGCTGGACACTGGCTGAGTAGAGGCACAACATCCAACACTGGTAATACTGAATAAATCATGCTTTGAAATACCAGCACAGTCCAATCATTCATTTATCTGCAGACAGAAGTGGCAAGAAGTACTACATGTCTGCAAAAAGAAAATTTCAAACGTGCGAAATCAGGTGATTTAAAAAACAAAGGAATAATGAGAACATTATTAGCACTGATGTGGGAAAACATTTAGTCATAAGATTGGATTTTGACTTCTTGTTGATCAGATAAGTTCTATCACAGTTGCTCTGATTCAAGAGCCACACATTTTACAGAATTCAGTCATTATCTAATAAAGCTTACCAGACAAAAATCAGTTTCAAGTTTCACCATGAAACCAAACTTCACAACCCCAGAACGCCTCAGGATAAACCAGAAATGATCATCTGGGTTTGACAGAAGGAGTGTTTTACCGGTTCATTATGACAGTCAAGATCGGATAAACAAGGGAAAAAATGCACAGTCTCCTCTTGTTTTATGTAACTCAAGCTGAGGAATTAGATTTTTACCCAGACGCATTCATGATTACAGCGTATCAGGCCTTTATTTTGATGGGTGTCGTGCGATGATACAGTCAGCAGACACAAAGCTGCCATTAGCACATTATGTCTCAAATTACTTTTGTTTGACGTGGACACTTGACCTCTTGTGTTGTCGCCTCTTCTCTGGTTTCACATTGTAGTGCTGCATTGTTGTCTTCTTCCTCTCCTGCTGCTCGGGAATACAAATTACTTCTCACAATGTTTTGGTTACAGTCAGGAAAAAACACAGTGTTGCAGAGACCTGAGGTGATCCTCGTGAAACAAACAAAAAGAAAAGAACAGAGTCCGATTCAGCAGAAGATGCTCATGTGTCTGCTTCACTGGATGTCTTAAAAGTAACTAAAAGGCACTTACATGTTGAGAGAGAGTCTTTTGGATGAAGTCAGTGGCAAAAAAAATCTTGAACATTATGAAAGCAAATTCAATTAGTTTGAATGCTTGAAGATTCTCTGTCACATATGAATCAGTTCCGTATGTGCAGAGGTATAATTTGTAAGATCTCAATAAGATATAAGTATGTTACATTACTGAAATAAAACAAGTAAGCTAGAATGAGACCAGAGCAGAAAAGCTTAAATAATGCTGGCAATGACACTCAGCTAAAATCATTCATGATGGTGAAATATTAGACATGAATTTGAAATATGACACCTAAAAAATGAAATATTGCACATTACCTTGACATTTTATATGCTATCCAAAACCCAACAATGTGTTTAACCCATCCTGTATGACTTTCAAGTGCAATATAATTTGGCATTGTGAACCTGCCTTTCTTCTAAACTCCTCTAAACTTAAATAAAATTAGCTTATTCTCTTTAATCCTGTAGTATTAACAGCAAAATGGTGATGTGACTACCTACAGTACACTCACAACGTGGAGGTTTAATTTCATTCAATTACATTCAAGGTCTTTATTTTTGGATTCAGAAGTGCCGTTTTAAAACCAGCCACCCTTCTGCAGTTTAATTTCACAGATGTGAAATATGTCAGTGTGTGGTGCATCGACACTCTATCCTGTGAGAGGAGCAGATGGCTGGAGGTAAATAAAGTATAATGTTGCATGTTCACATCACTGCGGCTGAATCATATTAAATTAGGCGACACCAGAGTCCGTCTTCACACAGCTGCTAACAAAAGGGGCGAGAAAAGGCCAAAATCCAATCAGTTCCTTTTACATTGCTTCTGAATCTACTGCTAATATATATGTGTGTATATATATATATATATGTGTGTGTTCAGTTCAAGGCTTCATTTGACCAACCCACTAAAAAGTGGGTTTTTCTGTCTAAAATAAATCTGAAGTTTGGCCTCATCTGCATCAATAACCGCTTTGATGTTAACACTGATGCCACCCAAGATGTTCTCTTCAAAACCAAACACAAGGGAGAGTTTGGGGTTTGAAGCATCTGCTAAATCAATTAAATGTAACACTACAAGACTGTTACATCTGCTTCATTTGACCACACAAAGTCTGTCTAGTCAGAGTCAGGAGACCCAGACGTATGAGAGACCAGTACTAGGACGGAGTCTAAACTCAAAGACTGATGTGTGAACTGGACTAATATTGAACCTGCTGAAGTCTGACTCTGAAACTGCAACTGTGTGAGAATTTTATTTTGTTTGATCCATTTGTAAAGATGACTGTTCTTTAATAAAGCAAAGTAAAACAACACAACACTGACAGCCACTGACCTCAGTCTCTACGTTTATTTCTTTTCCAGATTTTTTTCACTTCTAAATTCTTGTATTACACATTTAAACATGATTTATTTATTGCTGAATTGTTCCTATGTGTGTTGGATGACGAATCCCAATCAAATACTCTTAGACTGAGCAACTCTGACATGTTTTCAGAACAAGCAGCTGCTGTAACACTCCAGATATTGGTGATAATAATAGGGGCTATAAATGTCTGTTTTGGAGTCAGGATGAACTTTTGATTGTTGTTTTGAGGGTATTAAAATATTATTTATACATCTACAAAATTTGGCTTGACCACTGAAGATGAAGAACATCAGAGTTTTTCTGCCCGATTGTCACTGCAGAAGTACAAAATAAAAAATGACAAAGGGATTAACAGAGCAAAACAGGTTTGACACACACACAAAAAAATAAATCTGTCATCTTCAAATATCAAACTCAAAGACAAATCAGATGCTTATAAATGACTTACTTGCATTATTTCAGTTTAGGTGACATCTCAGATTTGCAAAAGGAAATGTTACTAGAAACCAAAACATCTATTAGTCTCTCTGTCACCATTCTAAAACAAACCTATTCGTCTTACTTCTACTTAGATTAGTTACTCAAATTTGACTCATAATTTTCAAAATAAATGACGGACAAATCACAATTTAGGGCTGCACAGTAGAGTAGTGATTAGCACTTTCACCTTGCAGCAAGAACATCCCCGGTTCAAATCCTGGCCTGGGATCTTTCTGCATGGAGTTTGCATGTTCTCCCTGTGCATGCATGGGTTTTCTCCGGGTACTCCGGATTCCTCCCACAGTCCAAAAATATGCCGAGGTTAATTGATTACTCTAAATTGCCCGTAGGTGTGAATGTGAGCATGATTGTTTGTCTATAGCCCTGCGACAGACTGGCGACCTGTCCAGGGTGTCCCCTGCCTTCGCCCGAGTCAGCTGGGATAGGCTCCAGCACCCCCTGCGACCCTAGTGAGGATAAAGCGGTGTATAGAGAATGGATGGATGGATGGATGGAAATCACAATTCAAACTTGTTTGTTGTGCTCTACTGCCAGCATGTGGTGGGAGAAGGTGATGGTCCAGAAGTCTGATCTCTTTTCCTGTTGTCATATGCCAGCAGTACGTGGCCACTTTCATTTTAAAGCTAGATTTATTTTTATCGGCTTTTCACTTTCTGCAATTTATAGTTGGTTCTTCTCTTCTATTTTCTGTTTCATAGCAACAGAGCTATTGCAAGAAAAGCATCAATCATTACTGCTTTATGCTGCTGCTACAAACAATAATGATGTTTGGTTATGTTTAGTCATAGCTAACGAAGCTCTAACTAGCCTCTCTGATTCTTATAAAAACACTAAGATAGATTTTTTGCCAAAGATCAGTGAAGAAGCAAAGAGAGTCATTCTTTTTGGCCCTAAATTCAGCATTTAAATATCATCAAAATGATCAAAGTACTTTATTATTTGAGATTTTTCTTAGGCTGTGGTAACTTGGCTGAAAGGATTTTAGTAAATTGTGTCAAATTCAGTTCAGATGCAGCATCATAAAATCTAATTATGAAAATTAGAACATATTTAAATGACACTTTAGTTTAATGTGATGAGACATGTTATATAATAGAAATAATTCAAACCAGTCTAATAACAGTGGCATTAAAAACAGGGATTATGATGTTTGGTAATTTGAGGACGTTGTGCTGAAAACTGGAATAAAGCTTTTGTCCTTCAAGCCAACAAAAAGCTCACATTACCGACTTTGATAACGTCAAAAGAGGTGTGCGATTACTGCCACCATCTGCTCTCTCTCTTCAGCTTTTATGTGCAGGCTGAAGTTGCACCATCTCTCTATTTTTGGATTCCTTTATAAGACACCTGAGAATATCACAAGTTTTTAGATCCGTTTTTTTTTTTTTTGCTCGGACAGAACAAGTTTAGAAGTGTGCGAGTGAATAGTTGAAGACGAGAAACTTGGCGAACTTGTCATCTGAGCCACAAAACAGGAGTCTGTTATGTGATTATCTCAGATGAGGGTTTTTTTAAAAAAAAAAAAACAGGAACAGTTACATGAGATCCTGTTGATCAAATACAATGTGTGTTATGTGGAGCTGATTCTAATCTTCACTTATACTTAACCTGAGTCTTCAGTCAAATGTAAACACATCCACTTCAGTCATGTTATTTAGCCAGTTATCTGATCAGCGCTTACAAAGTTAAGCTTCAATTAGATAACTGAGGTTCAGTTTCCTCTTATATATAAATCACATCCAGGTCTGAGCAGCTTTGTTCAGATGTGCATTCTGTCTGTGCAGCTGCTGAATGAGATGAGTGGAGAACCGCAGTAAGAACGTCCTGCTCTCACATGCTGTAAGTACCATCTAATCATGCTGCTTTTTAAGACTAATTTGTACATTTAATTCATATGCTCAGTTGTTTTGTCACTGGGAGAAGTCAAAAACTGATCCAATAATAACTGTATTTCATGCAATATCATCAGTACTTCCCCAGAATTGTCTCCACATGGACCTGACAGATTAAAGTATGGACATTTCATCTATGTCCTCTCAATCCAACGACCTGATCGACAGCTCCACTGCCACAACCAGCAGGAAGTTCTCCTGCAAAAGGAAAGCAAACTCCACCGAATACCTGTGAGTAAATCTACGGACTCAGCTCTGCAATAGCAATATCAGTAAACAGCTGGCCAGGATTTTTTCGGTCAACAATATTTCTCTTAAAATGAAGATTTAGACTGACCTGTCAAAAGGCCGTATTGCCTTTATGCTATTTTGTCCAAACCTGTCTGATATTTGTGACAAATGCTCTCAGGCACCAGCAGACTTGACTCATATGCTCTGGTTGTGCTCGATTCTCAGGGAATACTGGAGATCCTTTTTTGACTTTATATCCAAGGTACTGGAACTGCACCTGGTTTCTTAACCCCACATCCCCAAGGAGGGTATTAAACTGCTAAACAACGAATCTCTTTTGCCTTCTTATTTGCTCATCATTGTATTCTCCTTTGATAGAAAAATTGATCATCTCCTTCAAACTTCTCTTCTGGACCTAATGTCATTTCTGAAGTTAGAAAAAAACATAATTTGGTGTCCGTGGCTCATCTGAAAAATTTTACAAACACTGGAACATAAAGAGCCAGGTTCTGCTCAAGGTTTTTTTCCCTGTTAAAAGGGTGTTTTCCTTGCCACTGTCGCCTTGGGGCTTGCTCTGGGGGTCAGGCATATGAGTTCTGTAAAGCATCTTGAGACATTTTGACTGTAATTGGGGCTATATAAATAAATTGAATTGAATTGATAACCTCTCATCTCGGAACGTTGCAGTCCATTCCATGAGACTGGGGTCCCAGAAACATAACCAACAGATGCAAACAGGTTCAGAATTACATGCTGGGTGACTGTGCAGATCGTAGTAGTGATAGTGGTAGTAGCCTGGAGGTGTGCTTGTTTTTCTTTCCTATCTGTAAAAATATGAATCTGTAACAATCTAATCTGTGCATTGTGCTAGATTATGTTGAATTTTGCAGATTAATGAATAAAATTCGGTTTTAAAAAAAGGAGACTTAAGATTGTGACATTAAATTCATGTATGCTTGTCTAGCAAAGTTTACACTGTATTAACAAAACCCCAGCAGAGGGCACAATGAAACCTGGATCCTGAATCACAGTTGTAAAAAAAGAAGTCAGTATTGTTAGAAAATAAAAAAAATACAGTTCATCCTCTTAATCTAAATTTGTTATATAAAAAAGGTTGATTTTATTTATGTATTGTCAATGTTCACCTCTTTTTCATTTTATTTGGTGTGAACTGTAAATCAAAACACTATTTGTTATTTAGCTATTCTAATTTAGTTATTTTTGTCTACAGGGACTGTGATGACCAGCAGGGCTGTCATAAGGATGTGAGGTAACCACAGCTGCTCCTGTTTTCATGTGATAGTGTTGAAACAGGAATGAAAACCAGAGTATCTCCTTGTTGTCTTGCTGCAGGAGGACTCATAGTCAGTCAGAGAAGAGACGTAGGGACAAGATGAACAGCTTCATTTATGAGATGGCATCATTAGTACCCACATGCAAATCTAAATCAGGCAAACTGGACAAACTCTCAGTGTTGCGGATGGTGGTCCAGCACATGAAGACATTACAAGGTGAGAGACTGGAATTTTTCACACTCAGTAACTGAGGATGATTCGTATTTTGAGAACTGACTCACAGTTTGTCTCCGTCTCAGGCTCTGCTGTCAATTGTTGCACAGAAGTTCATCGCAAACCTGCTTTCTTATCAGACGAGCAGCTCAAACACCTAATACTGAGGGTACGTGGTTGTACTTTAAGCAAAATTATGCAATGCACAGTGTACATTAGTGAGAGTGTAGCATTAACATGTAAAACTTTACAGCATTTGTGAGTTTTTTCAAATCAAGTTGTGCTACAAAACAAACCTTTATATACTGTGACAGCAGGGCCATTCCTGAATTGGAGGACATTTTACATCCCACCCATTAAATTTTAAATAATCCATGTACAAAATAGCACCCTTACAATTTGACTTCTTTGAATTGATATTATAGAACAGCAACAAAATCTTGCATTTATTTAACTTGATGATTAAAAGAAGTAGCTGGTGTCTCCTGCATTGTGTGAATGCAGTAGATTTTATCTGACTATTGCTTTGCCCACAGATACATCCTAACAGCATCACTCATGTTCTTCCATTCATGGTGCTCAGTTAAATGAGCAGGAAAGCTGACCCATGACTGATGAAAGACAGCCACATAATTAAGTCACTATCTGTAGTGTGTTTGTCATAGTCAGAGTAATTTAATGGCTACATTAAGAACCATCACTGAATGATTCTGAAGATGTGTGCTTGGGCAGTGTAGTGCTCTTAACAACCCTGTTCTTCTAGAAATGACTAATTAATCTGCAACAGCAAATATATTTCAAAGCAAATGTAGTGCATCTTCTGTCAGCATAATGAGGAAATAAACCCATTTGTTAAAAAGTGATGATTCGGAATATATTAGTGTTTGTTTTCCAACAAAATATCCACCAGCAGAACCACACCCATTGACCCTGAATACAGCATTTTGTTTGGAAGTTTGGTAAGTTTAATGATGACAATGTTTCTCTCTCAGGAAAAAGGAGGATTAAGGTGAGAGGAAGCAGATGGAGGAATTACAGGCCTTTGATTTTTTTCATTTATTTATTTTTTGAAGCTTTAAAGTCTTTATCACTGGATTTTAAACCCTGCAAATAAATTTAGAAGTGAAAAGTCCCAGCTTATATTAGTGTGTATTTTCAATTATTAAAGTAGGATTGATGTCATTGATTATATTTGACTCACAGATTATACCTTTAAAGCTGCAAATTAGTGTGATTTAAATAGAAAATGAATCAGATCACCACAGTGAATGTAAAGGGGCTTTTCATGCTGACGAACAATCAACTTAACTATCACTCAGCTCTGCAGCTCACCTCAGTACTCCAGAGTGTTTCAGACTCCTTCAGCTGTTGTAGTTAAATGCCGCATAATCTTTTTGTTTTTCTTTGCTCTTACTGCTTTCAAACAAATGTTTTCCATTGCTGCAGACATTAAAAAAGGTCTTTAAATCTATGTAAATGTTCACTATAAAAAGCTGATGTCTGGAGTTCGTTTCCAGTTTGCCGTACTGCCTCCAAGTGTCCAAAACTCACTTAATACAGGTTTGAAGTGTTCTGGAGGTTAGCCAGTGAGGATGAAAAGGATTATGAGACTTCAGACATTTAGAGCCAGCACCTAAACTAATGCAGTGTCTGTATCAAAACTGTGGAGGTAAAAAGAGAGCTGAACTGTGAAGTCTAATCTCAAAAGCGGGCTATTTGAAGTGCTAAGCTGTGAGATATGAGCTGTGTTTCTTGACCAGAGGTATGAGATGTGACTTTAGCTGATTTCTAAGGTCATCGCTGGGCATGTTGGAAGTATTAAAGGATTATATTTCTGTGCATGCACAGGAATGTCCTGGCACTGCTTTAAGAAAAAAGGAACATTATATACACTATATTGCCAAAAGTATTCACTCACCTGCCTTGACTCGCATATGAATGTAAGTGACGTCCCATTCCTAATCCATAGGGTTCAGTACGACATCGGTCCACCCTTTGCAGCTACAACAGCTTCAACTCTTCTGGGAAGGCTGTCCACAAGGTTTAGGAGTGTGTTCATAGGAATTTTTGACCATTCTTCCAGAAGTGCATTTGTGAGGTCACACACTGATGTTGGACCAGAAGGACTGACTCCCAGTCTCCGCTCTAATTCATCCCAAAGGTGTTATATCGGGTTGAGGTCAGGATTCTGTGCAGGCCAGTCAAGTTCATCCACGCCAGACTCTGTCATCCATGTATTTATGGACCTTGCTTTGTGCACAGTCATGTTGGAAGAGGAAGGGGCCAGCTCCAAACTGTTCCCACAAAGTTGGGAGCATGGATTTGTCCAAAATGTCTTGGTATGCTGAAGCATTCAGAGTTCATTTCACTAAAACTAAGGGGTCAAGCCTAGCTCCTGAAAGTGCTTTACACCACTGCATCCTACGCTTTGCATTGCACTTGGTGACGTATGGCTTGGATGCAGCTGCTCGGCCATGGAAACCCATTCCATGAAGCTCTCTGCTGATGCACTGTTCTTGAGCTAATCTGAAGGCCACATGAAGTTTGAAGGTCTGTAGCGATTGACTGCAGAAAATTGGCCACCTCTTGGCACTATGCGCCTCAGCATCCGCTGACCCCGCTCCATCAGTTTACGTGGCCGACCACTTGGTAGCTGAGTTGCTGTCGTTCACACACACTTCCACTTTCTTAGAATACAGCTGACAGTTGACTGTGAAATATTTAGGAGCGAGGAAATGTCATAACTGGATTTGTTGCACAGGTGGCATCCTATCACAGTTCCACACTGGAATTCACTGAGGTCCTGAGAGCGACCCATTCTTTGACAAATGTTTGTAAAAGCAGTCTGCATGCCTAGGTGCTTGATTTGATACACCTGTGGCCATGGAAGTGATTGGAACACCTGATTCTGATTATTTGGATGGGTGAGTGAATACTTCTGGCAATATAGTGGATATATAAGACAAAATATGGTGTTGCTGTAACACTTTGAACCGAAGGCAGGCCACAAAATCAACTGATTGAGGGTAAAGGTGTATTTGCACCACAAATACAACAGTGTTTATGCCACCAAGAGCCTTTGGCCTGCATAGTTTTCTGATTTGACTGTGTCACTGCATAACTTATTGATTCTCTCCATCAAAAGTCTTTTTCTCTGTCTGATCCTCATCTATCTTTCAAAGGCAGCTGATGGCTTCCTGTTTGTTGTTGACTGTGAAAGAGGAAAAATACTGTTTGTTTCTGAATCAGTACACAAGATCCTACACTACAGTCAGGTAGGTGCTGCTCAGTATATGTTAAATAACAAGTGAAATCAGTTCTAAATCCTAACCCAGTGTGCTGCACATTTCGCCCTGTCAGCGTGCATTCTGAAAGTGACAGACAGTGTTTTATCTTGCTCCCTCACCTCTCCGGTGTTTCATCTGTTTATCTGCAGAATGAGCTGACTGGAAAAAGCCTCTTTGATTACCTGCACCCTAAAGACATCAGCAAAATCAAGGAGCAGCTGTCCTCAGCAGATACTGCACCGCAAGAGACTGATATCAGTGAAAAAAGTAATCTATATATGTGTGTTGTGTAATTGCTTTGGTGCTATTTTGACACTAGTAGGTGGTTTGTAAATTGTAATTCGCAGGCTTCCATCTCCACTCTTCTTTTAAATGTTTGTTTTTCAGGTGGTCTTTCACTGAAGGCAGACATCAGCCCAGGATCTTCAAGATTTTCTTCAGGGGTGAGACGCTCGTTTTTCTGCAGGATGAAGTGCAACAGAAATGCAGAAGATGAAACATTTTCCTCAACAGGTAGAAACCCTCACTTAGTAGCAGCTAATCTATTGTTCTCTGTGGACTAATGGATTAATTCTGCTCATTTATTACTATTAATTGTCATTATATAGTACATTTTGTTCCTTTTTCTTGCAGACCGTAAAAGTTTCCGCACCATCCACAGCACAGGTTACCTAAAAAACTGGCCCTCCGCTGTGGTGGATCTGGATGAAAACAGCGAGCCGGACAATGATGGATGTAACTTGAGCTGCCTGGTGGCTGTCGGTCGGTTACATCCTCACGCTGTTCTGCAGCTGCTGCAGAATCCCATCAAGATCAAACCCGTGGAGTTTGTTTCACGGCATGCTATTGATGGAAAATTTGTCTTTGTTGATCAAAGGTGAAAACATTTTACCACAGAAACTTGTGCCATGAAGATGTAATGACGTGTTAGAATTCTGTCTGCAAGTTTCAGATAGTGGCTCTTTATTTCTTGATTTGTTAAATTCTCCAACATCATAAAAAAAACCCTGTTAAAAGAAGAAAAATGACTTTCAAATGAATATTTTCTCTTTTCTTTTTAGGGCCACTGCCGTCTTGGCTTATCTTCCTCAGGAGCTGCTGGGAACATCGCTCTATGAATACCTTCATGAAGATGATATTGCTCATTTAGCAGAATGTCACAGGCAAGGTGTGCATCAAACCAGCATCTCAATAATTACACATATCTTCAACACGTGAGGATGTTTCAAAGACAAGGATTGCCATCTATGTGCACAGATAAGCATGTAGCAGTCTGCTCTGCTGGTATTACTGTACTTTGATGACATTTCTGTAGTAAAAAAGGAAAAATAAGTTTTAAAAAAAATGGTGCTGTAGCTCATTTTAACCATGGACAGTCCATCCATTAACTGTCCTTGTCCCCCTCTGCTGCTGTCGGCTGTAAGTGCTGCAGATGAGAGAGAAGATCAATACAAACTGCTACAAGTTAAAAATAAAAGACGGCTCATTCATCATTCTGAGGAGCTGCTGGTTCGGTTTTATGAATCCTTGGACCAAAGAGGTGGAGTGCATTGTCTCCACCAACACTGTAGTCAGGTAAGTAAAACTGAGCTTTTCTAGTTGAAGATATTAAATCAGGTTTTATCTGCCTCATGTTTGTTACTTTGCAGGTGCTAGGGTTATATTTTATGTCGCATTTTAATTAAGCAGATTGTTATCCAGACTCAGAAATCTTTTTAAATCATATATTGCAATACGTTTTAATTGTATTTTTTTGTATAAATGCAGATGTGTCAGGATCCATGCTAAGTTGTGCTTGAAGTAAATCTGTATATCAGCCTACTATCATGACTGCATTTACAACTATATTTGCTAATGAGCTCTAAACACCAGTTGAACCTAAAGGGTCATTAGTTTTGCACATCTTTGATCATAACCCAAAATATTTGATAACACAAAATATTGACACTAAATCAAGATAAGGAGATCACAATAGCTAAAATTCTTACTATTTATTATGTCTGGGAAACATGAATGTGTGCAACAAATTCAATAGTGGTTGTAGATCAAATCTAAGAGGTTCACTGAAATCAGTACAATACATTCTCTTGACCTGATATCTGCATCAAATTCTGTGCTAATGCATGTTCTGAATGTTGTGATTCTTTGAGAGTGAAAACTTTGACCTGCTGGAGACACTAAAGGAAAAAGACACAGGATCACAAAAGCCATTTAAATACAATGTGTGGGAACCATGAATACCTGTCATTTTTCAACTAGATATTGAAATGTATGACAGCTGAAGTGAAAAAATTGAACCGCTGGTGTCACAAAAGTTGCTCAAAAGAATTATCTAAGGACTTTTAACACATCATACATTAGATGGAAATCCATCAGATTATTTGTGAAATATTTCACTGTGAATGTCACAACAGTGCCAGAGGTAAAACCAGTGAACCATCACAGTAGGTGGAATTCATCCACTAAACCATAAACGTCTACATAAAGTCTCACATTTTTTTGACTAAATCAATGTGGTGCTAAGCTCCTTGCTAAGTTTTTTAAGTCATTGTTTAAACATGGGGCTGTTCAGTGGTTAGTTCAGTTAGTTCTGTAGCCTCACAGCTAGAAGATCCTTGGTTCACATCCCTGGGATCTTTCTGCATGGAGATTGCATCTTCTCCCTGGGCTTTCTACAGGTGCTCTGGCTTCCTCCCACAGTCCAAAAACATGCTGAGGTTAATTGGTGATTCTAAATTGCCCACAGGTGTGAATGTGAGTGTGCTTGTTTGTGGACTGAGACTACTGACCTAAGTCAGCTTGGATAGGCTCCAGTCAGCCCCACACTCCAAGACCCCCCACGACCCTAATGAGGATTAATCAGTGTATAGATAATGGATGAATGGATGTTTAAACACGTCCTCATTCACATATACGATATCTATGTGACACCAAGAATCAAAGTCTGACTGAAGAAGATTAAAAATGGAACAATCTGGTGCTAAATAAGATATAATAATTTAGCATAATGAATAAAAGACAGTCGGATGAGTTACCTTGAAAAATATCTCCAAAACTTAAAGAGACGTCTGTTTACTGACACCTAGTGAAAGGACATAGATTCACTGTGATCTCAGAGGGCCAGAGGGTGTTTGAGGATTCATCGATGGACCCTGCAACTGTGGAAAACCTGTTGGTGGAAAAAGCCAAGAATCTTTGTAGGGAGAAGGAATGAGCCAGCACAGCGCCAGACTGTTCAACAACATTGCAAGTCACAGAGCATGTTTTTAAAGCACTGGAAGATGCAGAAGAAGTTCTTCCTAAAGAGTCCGGGTCAGGTTTCTGTAGCGGCTGGGGTTATTAATCATGTTGCCTGTATGTTTGCTGTTCCTGGTTTACCATCAACATAAATCAAATGACAGAGGATAGCTGCTAACAGACCTGCAGCAAGGAAGGAAGACGAAGATACTCCATCAAAATGTAAATGCTACCCCTCACTATGACATTCATATCCAGCAGAATGTTTCTACCATTTAACCCCCTCCAAGTGTCCTGCTATACCCCAACTGTGTAAATAAATGAACAAGGTAATGTTTATAATGTGTGTACATTTGAAAGTTTTTAACGCACTGCTCCAAGACTTTCAGTAAAAAGACAAAAATAGTGTCTTATTTTCAATGTGGGTCCTGTTCATATTTCTGACCTACTACCACATGCATCAGTTTGCACTTTGAGGTCCTCAGGCAGACTTTTCTGTCTGTTCCGGAAGCTGAAAACTAAAGCAGACAGCATTTAAGTCAGGATCCTGAGGCTCAGGAATGAAGTCGGCTGAGTCAATGATCTCTCTTGACTGTCTTCTTAAGGTTTACTGTTATTGAAGAGCATTTTCTGACTTCAAGTTTTTGTCTTTTATTTCTCTCAATAATGTATTTTCCCTTTTGTAACACTGTATTAGGTTATAGATTGATGTGCTGTGTTTTTTCTATCTTTTAAATTGTGATTTTATCAGTTTTACTTTGCCGTCTTGTGAATTCCTTTGTAATGTGGATTTTGAAAAGTAGTCTGAAAATGTTTTAGCAATAAATTCATTTGAAATGAAAGTGAATAAAATTATATAAAAACTACTTAAAATTTTACTTATTAACCACGCCTGATGTGTACGTCAGCGGGCTTACTGCATTCGCTTCGGTATCTGGCTGGCTGGGTAAGGGTGTGTGTGTGTGTGTGTGTGTGTGTGTGTGTGTGTGTGTGTGTGTGTGTGTGTGTGTGTGTGTGTGTGTGTGTGTGTGTGTACTTGTTTCTGCTATACCGGTGGGGACTTTGACCTGACTATTTGCTATAAAGGTGGGGACTCGTCTCACCGTGGGGACCTAAAATGAGGTCCCCACGGGTGGCAACACCGTTTTCTTGGCCATATTGTTGTTAATAAAAAATGTAAAAGTGCAAAAACGTTTGTTTAGGGTTAGGCATTGATTTGGTGATGGTTAAGGTTAGGGTTAGGGTAAGGGTTAGGAGTTAGATATGAATGGGAGTCAATGGTAAGTCCCCACCGGTATAGAAAAACAAACGTGTGTGTGTGTGTGTGTGTCCGTTCATGGGCGTGGTTCTGCCATCCACTGAGGGCTCGTCTAGTTTTTAGTGATGCGATCAGATGACAGTTGTAGTTTATATTTCCACCGAGGTAAATGCAAAACAGCATCATATACAAGAAACTTTTCAAAGAATAACTCAAATGTACTTCTTATTTTAGCATTAGATCAGGCTAGAAGGGTTTCCAGTGTCAAGGAAAACGTCACGAGGAAGTTTGAGCGGCTTGATCTAGTTCTGCATAATTTAATAAAGGCAGACATTTCAAGATGTATCACTGCTGCTGTATCACTTTAGCTTTTAAATCTGTACAAAAAATAATGATCCTCCACGAGTTAGGATGTCTCTTTAAAAGGCAGGTTACCGTTTGTCTACTCCTGGTTAGTCTTATAAAGCTCTTAAAAGCTGTATGTGTCTTTTTGAAATCATGGACTTGTCTGAATAATCCCTGTCCTGGATCATTCCTGCATTAATTATACAGAAAGTGTTTACTTTTGTCTTTATTTCATTTTATATTTCATTTTTAAACAACAATTTCAAGCTTTGCACAAAAAGATTCTGACCACAACAGCCTGTGCTCTGCTGAATATCTTGGCTGCGGGAGAAGCATAACATCACATATCAGATCCAGCCAATGACTACATATCCCATTACAAGATTCAAAGACATCTGAGAGAGTTCAACTGGAGATCATGACACTAAGTGGTGATAACTGATTTTCTCCATTACCGGAAAGTCGCATTTTCTCCGTAGCGAGTCTTGTGTTCTTTCCACCAAAGCACATTTAGTAGTTAGGCCACCCAGGAGATCAAAATCAATCAAAATTATCAGTGAAATAAAACTTATGAGAAAACAGTGACAACACAAGAGTGCTCAGCCAAACCCATCAAATTACAATAACATTGTAAATAATAATGTTAATACTATGTGTTTTGCAGATTTTTTTTCAAACAAAAATAAATTCCTTTG
Source organism: Acanthochromis polyacanthus (assembly GCF_021347895.1). Classification (NCBI taxonomy): domain Eukaryota; kingdom Metazoa; phylum Chordata; class Actinopteri; family Pomacentridae; genus Acanthochromis; species Acanthochromis polyacanthus. The sequence goes on along the minus strand of NC_067114.1, from coordinate 11,366,922 downwards.
GTCAAGTAAAAAAACAAAATGGAAACAATAGTGAACTCTTCTTTTCACCAGTCTTGTGTTCCTCATGTTTCTTTTTCTACAGTCATCCAGGTTCTTGAGGCTCTAAGGCTGCAAAGGAGGTGTCAAGGCAATATGGTAATGGTGCCCCTGGCGCTCCATGCTGCAGCATGCTGGGAGGAGGACTAGAAGAATGGGAGAGGGGCAGAGGCATTGAAAGAGGACCAGTGTGTCCTCAGACAGCAGGTGAAGGTGCATCAGGATCAGGCTCATTGCTGTAGTTGTTGCTGTAGTGATTCCCACTAGGTGGGTGATTAGGTAGGATGTCCAGTTCATCAACCTGGGGGCCGGGGTGCATCACCACCAGCTGGTCTTGGGGGATGTCTGCCGCTGCTGCTGCCAGGTTGGTGATGGACTTAGATTTAACACACTGGAAGTCCACGTGGCGGCTTTTACCCTCCTCCTTTTCCCAGGACATGCGGATGAAGGGCCTCTGGACGTAGTTGTAAATGACCTCTGGACGACCTCCTGGTCGTTTTTTGACTTTCTCTTTATATGTGGGGTAACCTGTTGACATGGGGAGGACAGAACTTTTAGCTCAGTTCATGGTAACTTCTGTTCAGCAATGCAGAACACAACATTTCAATGGTGGGTTTAGATAACCTCAACCTGTAGGTGAAGTGATCTACCACTTGTTCAGAGGAAGCTCTGGTATACCTCCACTATGACAAGGGTTGTCTTACAAAGCATTTTTTTAAAAAACATTTTTTCTTGATTAAATTTGACAGGTTTAGAATTAAATAAATCTCATACTGAATCTTTTTTCTTACTTTCATATCAAAGAGCAGCTTAAAAATATTCCGGTTGTCCTGATCTAAACAAGAAAGTATGTCAATGCGCAAAACTGTCTTTACTTTGTCGTCTACAACTGGTATATTCATCTAGTATAGTCTTACATGTGCACGTTAACTCAGAGAACCAAATGTTGAACTGATTGACCTCATGTGCTTCACTTTTTTTTAATACTATCCATCATCAAATTGCTAAAATCAATCACCTGATAGAGATGGACTTCATATGATCAGTCAACATTTCATTTTGCATCTTGGTAAACATTACTCCAAGGATAATATATAAACGTTGGGCTGATGACTGTCGATATAGGCATGTCTTTTGTCTACCGATTACCCAATGTGCAATTTGTAAATACTTCTAGTGGGCTGCTGAACTCAGTATTTAAATGCTTTTTTTGTCAGTCACCCAACAAATTATTAATTCATTGTTCCCACTACTCATTAGAGAAGCCAGTTCAGACATTATCACATTTAATTCACCTTTCCAATCAGACAATATCAAAATCTGTACCAGAGTAGTGTTTTTCCTTTTCCACCGTGTTTTCTGGTTGATAGCTGTCTGATGAGCCTTAGTGTAGGATTATTCACTGACAATATACACTCGATATTACTGCTTTCTATTTCAAATGTTTAGCTGTCAATTACTCAAAACAGGAAACTGAAGAATTTCACTCAAGCTTAACAGCACCGAAGAGAAGTTAAAAACCATCATTGTTCTTTACTGAGAAACTGAACTTACCTTCAATGCCCAGTCGTATTTTCTTCAATCCTCTCTCCTTTAATACTGATTTGGCAACATCTCGGTTCTCGATATACTTGAAAAATCTGTACAGTTTTGTGCTGTAAATGACTGTAAGGAGAATGAAAACAACATTATTTATCCCATTTTGAGATTCTGTATTATACAAAGACCTGACTGCATTCTGTGTTATGCATTAGTGGATACTCACTCTGTGAGTACTCCTCTCCCATTTGTGGCGGGTATTCTTCATCCCAGTCCACCACATCATCATCAGTTAGAACTACAATGTGACATTCCCTCTCTCCACTCTGAGCACTAGCCACCATCAAAGGTAGAACCATTTCCTCGAGGTAAAACTCAAACTGACGCCGAGCTCCATCATTGGACAGCTCATGCATCAGGGCACCTGATGAGAGAAGAGAAGGATGTATCAGACAAAGCGAGTCCACTTACAGCAGCACTCTGAAGGGTCCAATATGAGTTAAATTGAGCAAAGCTTCAAGAAGCAAACACAAATGTAAGTAAGCAAATCAAGAGACTGCCAAGAGGGCAGAAAGCAAAAACCAAAACAAAGGGTGGCTATACTTTGAAGAATCTAAAAGTATCACTTATTTCATGCTTTTTGTTTACTACATAACTCCATATGTGGTTATTCATAGTTTTGATGCCTTCAGTGAGAATCCACAATGTACAGAGTCATGACACATAGACAAAACATTAAATGAGAAGGTGTGTCGAAACTTTTGAATGGTAGTTTATATCTGACACTTTATTCCAGCAAATAACTTGTGTTCACAAAAGTCATAGCCTTGCCTCCATTTCAGCAGCATTTTAGTACCACCTTACTAAAGCACTGGTGTAATGTAGTGAGAGCTCTGAGGAACAAATGCAGTTTGAGTCCTGTCCAAACACTGCAGTCATTACAGTTTCAGGCACTCTCCTTCCACAGAGAAGGCAATAAAAGCTATAAAAACCCACCAGCAGTCACTAAAAAACTGAAATAACACCCAAAAACAATATGTTCCCTAAGAGTTGTGTTTAGAAGGAAAGATGCCAGACACTTCCAATACATGAATGAGCTCAATCACTGTATCTTAGGAATAAGAGGTGTAAGACTTTAAAAAGCTATTTCTGGGTGGAATCCATGCTCAAAACTGTATTAAAATACCAAACTAATACATAGACAAAAAAAAAACAGCCATTTGAATGACATGTTAATTTGGTTAAGTGTTCACCTTTAATTTGATAGACAATTAATCAAAAGTAAGAACTTCACAACATGGAAAACACTGGGCTGTGCTACTTTTTTGTATGTCTTAATAAGCAAAAAAAAAAATTAAAGGAAAAAAATGTAAATCAGCAATATTAATAGAGGTTGGTGAATATGACCTCAATTAGCTGGAAGACATATTTTATGTCCTTTATGTGAAGTTACAGAAGGTGAAAGTGACAAGGAAGCACTGCTCTGTTGTCGACTTGGACTCAAACTGCCACCTTTAATATGTAACACTAACAGCTTCAGCACCCCAGGGAAAATACTCACTAAGGTCTCTGCATTTGATGGTGCTGTAGTCAAAGGAGATGCATAGATAGTCACATGCCTCCCGCAACTCAGGGATAGAGATTCCATCAGGACAGCGGATTATCCCAGATTTGTAGTAATCCTGGCAATTAGACAGAAATCACAAAGAAGGCAGTCATTTCAAACATTCTATTAATCCCGTAACTTACAACATAAAATGTACATTAATAAAATCCAAAGCTTGAACTACATTTTAAATATAAAACTATAAAAAGAACTCTGTAACAGTATCTTGCTTTGGTTGGGTTTTTTTTTTCATCTAGTGAAAGATTTGCTTACAAAAGTCACAAAACGTATTCATTGCCAAGTCTGTTAAACTGTTACAAGATGCGCTCTCAGTAGGCCACAGGTAGCACTCGGTTAGGCAGAAAACAAGATGCAAATGTTAACCGTTTAAGTCCTCTATGTATGTAGGACAGTACATGTTAAGCAATGAATAAAGAAATCAGATCATTTAGATTTCTTCAATTTAGCTGTATACATTTCATACACTTGTCAAAATGCACAAGTGTTTCTCAAAGGGTGTATGTACCAAGGCAGCTGCTGTCTATTTGTAATGGTAGCTGAAGGTTTCTTTTTCAGACTTGTGATACATTTCAGAGGAGTCTGACAGTAAAATGTCACTTCAAACACTTTTTCAAAGATGTCACAGAGAGCAGTTTCTCAGTAAACTGTACATCACCCACTCACTGTATCACAAAGTAAGTTACATTTTCCTCCATACAGTCTACTAATAGTTTTAACAAATACCATCAGTTTTTCATGTCGCGTTTTTTAGATATTACAAGAGGTGCTTGTGGTCCGGCTGAAATACACTGTATTTAATCTTTTACTCTACCATCATTTTTTTCAAAAAGGAGAAATTGTTAAAGAGAGACTGACCAGAATTGCTCTGAAAACTGTTGAGCTAATGCCCTCGGCCACCTCATACTCTCCCTTTTCATTGGGGCGTGTAAAATTGTGTTCCCTTCCAGATCCAAACATTCTGAAATAAAGAAGCTTTGGTTAATTCTTTCAATCAAAGAAACAAGAAATTCAAAATGTCAAAACTCATCGATATCTACATCTATACAAACACCAAGTTAATTTACTCTTTACAAATGAATAAAACAATTTCAGTACTTTTATTGTGGCTATAATGACACAGAATGATGAAGATCAGAATGTACTGTACCTGCCCAACATGGTATTGGGTTGTGCCGTGAAGATGGAAGGATCGACTACAAAGCGTGTGTTGTCAACAATCAGAGTGACTCTCTCCGAGGTCCTAATGTTTCGATTTCCAACAGTGGCACTTGCGCCTCCTTCCTTCGGATTCTCATAGACAAAAACCATTTCTCCGACTCCCAAGCTTTTGAAGGTGCCTTCAGTACTGGACAAGCTGCTGTTCCGACTGCTCACCACCCCACTGCTGCTGGAGCCACTGGGTGAGACTCTCTGAGGTCGTGGACTACTGGGCCTCGATGACGGGCCACCATCTCGTTCACGGTCTACACACAGACGAGCAGAACAATGACTCACCAAAGAGAGTTTCTCTTTTAACTTAGGACACAAATGACAGAACGAACATCCCATCAAAAACAAGTATATTGATGCTTGATTTATATTATTATTTGCATATAATTTGGAGGTTTTCAAGAAACATTCTTCAGCAAACAGATTTTATTCATAGCATCCATTTAAGTAAATCCAGTATCTAGGTCATCTAATCTAAAAGAACCAGACTGGAAAGAGCCTTGCATCTGGACAGTCAAACTACAAAAGGTCTTGCTTTGAAGAGAAGCAGGTGAACAAGTATTGTCTTGATCCGTTCACAGCCAAAAACAGCAGAGATATAAACCATGTCTGAGCTCAAAGTTGATAAATGCAGTCAGCTGCTTTCAACAGTAGCTGCCAAGAGCTACAGAAGTCTAACATGACTTCCATATAAGCCCTCTATTCTTTCCATGTATACTCACCACTGTTGTGTTGGCGGGTGGGTGAAGTGACGTTGCGGATGCAGGGAGTGAGCTGGCCTTCTCTCTCATGTGAAGAGTCCCTGGAGCGATCGCTGGAGCGGCGGCGGTCACGTGAGCGGTCACAGCCCCCACTGGCACCATGCAGGCTCATCTTCCTCTGTTCTGCCTCCACTCGAGATGCTCGGGCCTGACTGCTGCTTTTGAAGACAAACGCATTAAAATGTCTCCTCCTCAGGGCCAGAGGATATTTTAAATTTATAGTTGTGAAGCTATTAAGATACACCGATAACCCATCTGCTAGAACATGGGACATATTTCATCTTAACAGGGTTTTCACACAGTTTGACTTCATCATCTGGTTAACACACAACTATTCTTAAAAGCAAGGAGAGTGCAAAACATTATTAAAATGTAGAGCACATTCGCTCCAACAACCTTGTATAAGAGGCCTTACAAACATATGTAACAACTAGACCTGCCACCTTCTGCAAGCCTCTAACCACAATGACACACATACTTTCAGTGCTGCCAGTTCCTTTTGCCATATGACGCAGACTTAGAAAAAGAGCTTTGAGAGAGTTCTTATGTGATGTAAGTGAACCGTCTGAACACACTTATGGAAGGAAGTACATGAAGACAGAACATTACGCTAAAGAATATGCTATGGAGAACTATGCGACTCCTGATTTTTGAAAGATCAGATCTGCTTACTGACAGAAAAAAATCTGCACACAAATTCATATAAAGATGAAAAGCTGAGATGACGGTATTAATGCAGGAAAATAATGTTCAGTCACACACATCCACTGACCCTCACAGGTACAACCAAAGTCCAAGAACAAAAACAGACGTCTTTATGCCTCCAGCCTACTCTTTTCTGTCATCCTTTTTCTTCTTTGTATATATCTGAAATGCAACAGGAATGAAGGACAGCGTTGCATAGTACAAGCTAGATTAGGGTTACTACATTAGATAATAGGAGTGGAGAGAAATGCTTTCCATAATCAAACCTAACTTTAAAACTTAGGACCACACATTCATTGCTGGCTACTACTGAATACATTTAATCAATTAATAGGTTTTAAAAATGACTCTCCTATTGAGGAAAGCAGCATCTTGATCAGTGCTGTATATAAATAAGGTAAATAAGTAACATGATGTGTCTTTAGCTACTAGTGAATTAAGTGTCTGTTTTCCAAATATTACAAATATCTCAAAAAACAGTCTTGCTGATCGAGTTTCAACATCACCAACGGTATCCATAGCTATTAGGAGGATATTTACTTTGGTAGAAACTATTTGGAAAAGTCTTGATCACTGACAAATAGATGTCTCATTGTGCACATTGCACTACCCTGTTGAGTTTCATTATAGTACAGGATCATCTATTGTTTGCTTTAAAATCAATATGAACCACATTTTTTGCTATACACAAAGGTTCCACTTAGACTTCACAGCAGCCAGGGTCCATGTACAACATACATAGAATTTATGTGATACACAGAAACAGACACTGCGTCTTTCTGAACCGATAAATTTGAGCTTTGAGCAACACCTAATACGTATTACTATTCCCCACTTATTATTTTACAGTTCAAGCAAGAAATGTATGAAAGCCCAGTTTCTCTGACAACGGATGGGATTAAATAATCTAGTATGAACTTCCCTTGGAGGCCTCACAGATTTTCATCTGGCTCACCTCGAATGCTTGCAGAGTTTGCGAGGTCGGCTCGTTGCTTTTCGCTCCCAGTTTTCGGTGTCACTGGAGTTACTGTCATATGACTGCAGACGTGCTGCCATCACCCATACAGGGGGGAGTCCGGTCTGGATCTTTCCCCGTTCATAATCTGGTCAACAGTTAATAGCGAAATCAACAAGTCAGTTCGATTCCTTGACCAGCCATTAGCAAAGCACGGGCTATCTGTTGTACATTAACAGCGAACTGCATCACTGACTTCACGTGTGCTGACAACTTGGACGTAAACGAAGCTCAACGACCACGGTCATGATTAAATGTCTGCCTGCCCATTAATAATCTCAGAACATAACACTGTCAACGTTGCTGTCAGACTGAGTCAGCCTACGATTAAGCTATATACTTTGCTATGTTAGCATACCTAGCTAGCTAATATTAGCTCGCTTTGCTAGCGGGACTGTCAAACAGCATTAACATAAAATTACGACACGGCGACGGGGCTACTGAAGTTACCCCAACAGTACTGACACACACCCTTTCATATTCCAGTGACATATGGCAAAAACGTGAAAATAGCTACCTAGCTGGCTACGTTTTCCGTTGAGGTATAATCCAGCTAACCAACCATCTCCTTTCAAAACACTCACCCAGCTGACGTGCGACGTGACGACCGTTAAAGGATGGACGTGCTGACGCACACAAAGCTAGAAAATACAATCGCTGGTAAACTTCATATTTACATCAGCTTTATCTGAAAGGTGAACTGAATTTGAAAATAAAATTTATGTGAAAGCGACTGACTTGCTATCACCAACCTTTAGATGGATTGTACTTCTTCCTAAAAAGGGAATAAAGAATAAAGAGCGATGACTGTGGTCTCAGAAATCTCGCGATATGTTGCATGTGCGAGAAGTGTTTTTTTACGTGCTTTATTTAAAATGTACAAACGTAAAGGGTGCAGCATCAGCGTAAAACCAATACAGATATATTTTAAAACGACAGCCATATAGAAAAAGTAAAAAAATTGAGGACAGAATTTTGCTTAAAATTACAAACGTTGATTAGATTTATAATGAAAAACTACCTTTATATAGGATCTAGGAAAATAACATAATCTGTAAGGTAAGGCTCATTATGGGAAAAAAAAGAAAGATAAAATAGAAATAAAGGAAGACAAAAGGAGGGAAATGTAATCAAATTTAATTGAAAAACAATACAAAAAAGTTAAAGAAAGCATACTCATAAGGAATTCAAGAAAATCCTGGATTTGTTTTCATGTGTATTTTTGTAGCGTTGTAACTTTAGCTCTAAATTAGTCAACATTATTAATTATGAATAATTAATAATACTATAGGGTCCTAGCCTTAGTACTTTAATGAGTTACATTAATCTTTCTAATTAATAATGCTGCATGGTTTGGCTCTTATTCATTATAGTAAGGTATAGCTGTGTTTCAGTACTTAAATTACTCAGGTAAATTCCCACCATAAACAACAATGCAGGTTCTTAACCTCAATATTTAAATGTGCTGGGTTAATTTGTACTGCCAGTCGTATTTTTATACTTAAGAGCACTCCATGACTATAAATAACAGTGACTTGACTTGATTTGACTTATGGTTATTGAGATGTTTTTCTAAGTATTATTAAAAATAAATCAAGCAACATCTTACCAAAACTTTGTTCTGAAAGAACAAGCCAAAGGAAAAATAGCACTATTTTTGAGAGTTCTCTCCAGGCATCAATTCACACTGATATTATTCCTCTAAGTTAGCTTCTTTTCATAATTTTTAGGGTCAGTCACTCTCACAGTTTCTGTTAAGATCACAGAAGACAAAAATAGTTTGTTTTTTTTTAAACAAAGAACATAAAAGATGAAATTAAACTGGAAGAAAATAGAAAGTGCTTAATTCTAACCAGGTTATTTAGAGCATGGTTTCATGCTCCTGTCACACTACAGACACAGAAATAATCTGATTAATAAATAATATAAAATCAGGTTTATTTGTAAGTAGCCCAGGATGGGGAATGACAGACATAATAATTCCTGTATTAGACTCATCGAATCCGCAGTATCTATATTTCAAAGACTCAGTGAAAGGGTTATTGGTTCATGGCAGGGTAGCTTGTGGATAAATCAGGTCAAGCCTTTAAAACAACCTAGAAGGACATAACAGTACCAGTGTGAGATGACGGGCAGAACAGGATAAACTCTCCAGGGAATCTATACAGCATATAGAAAGGAGACTACATGAGATGCTGCAGGATCCTAAATAGCAGATTTAAAGCCCCATCCTCTGGAAACTAGTTCTGAGACATTTAAAATGACACTGCAACAGTAAAGAGAGAGAAAAAAGCCAAGCTAATTAAATTGTGCCTACCGTAGCTGCGTCATACCTTGCAGTGGAGACATTGTTTCTCATAAGACAGTGAGAATAAATGAAGACAGATGGCCTCATAAGAGTTTGTTTAGGAGAGATAGAAAGAGGCAGAGAAAACTCAATCTAAGTATTTCTAGAGATGCAAAACAGCCTGTTTGTTAAGATCTGATAACAAATCAATATAGTAGGCTGAAGTACTGAATGAGGCAATATGTGTTGCCAAGGATAACATCATGGATTTAGTCAATTCAGTCTCGGTGAGTTGATCTGAGGTTAAATTACCCCCAGAGAGAATGAATAATGCATGTAATACATCACAATTTAGACATCATTGATCAAATCAGTGGCTAAATTTACCAAGGAATATAGAAAGACATCAAGTAAAATATAATACATGATCTTTAGCAGCCAAGATGGAAACAAAAAGGATAGAAAACAAGTTTATCGAATCACTGTGCTTCTGCTGTAACACAGTAAGTTCTTTGTTTTTTTAATCCTTCATTACCATTTTAGCTTACATAGCCATATTAAACAGCAATTGATTTAGTAAACTGGATGAAATGTTACAGATGACTAAATAAAGCAGATTTATTATCAGTATACAGAGTAAAAGTTATTACATAAAGAATAGCTTTAAAAAAAAATACAGAAAGTCTTTTGTGTAATGAAGGGCAAGATAACGGAAGCCAGAAAGTGCAGGATCCTCGTTGAGCTTTTGTAGGTTGAACAGCTAACAGTGCAGGGAATAAAAATGGTCTGATTTTACAAAAATGGTCTGATTTTACATGATTATCAGCAAAGGTTGACGTGATTAAGTTCACAGACATTTGGGGGTGTGGTTTTTTTAGTGGCACTTCAGTCAAATTTGCAATAGAAAGTTATAATCATAGTAAAAATCAGAAGTAGAAGGAATCGCAATCTCAATGTCACTTGATATCTCTGTGAAAGTACAGGCAAAAAACAATATCATGCCAGTCAAAATAGAATTCAAACAAATCATATCTATCTATAGTAACTACATAAGAAGATGCCTATGATGCGCAGTGAAGATACACAGGCAGAACATATAAGACTAGCTGCTTTATTGGTCCTTTGGTCTCTACTTGCACAATGAATATGCAGGAGACAACATTTCTTTTAAATACGGAGGCATATATTGAGTAAGGGTTTATGGTTACATTAAAAATTTTCTTTCTCATACAGTCTGAGATACTAACTTTAATAACTGTAATGCTATTGGCAAATTAGCAAAAGAATGTAAACAAATTCATGAAATTATAAAAATATTCAAATATTTATCATTCAAGCAAGAGATGAAGAGCGAAAAAAACAGCATTACAGCAAAAAATTAAAAAAACAAATAAATAAAAGCATAAATAAATAAATTAATTAAAAACAATAAGTTATTAAAAACAAAAAAAGACAAGCAAAGAAAACAATGGTGGCTACAAAAAAGTTTGTGTGAGGCTGTTTGTTTGGTAATAAATATGGGACTGTACAAAAGTTGTATTCACCTATTGTTTAAGTTTGGTCCAAAAGCATAATTTGAAAAAAGGTTTTTAATGTTTCCCGATTGTCCATGTTGTGGTTTGGAGCTGGCAACAATTATTTCCTTTAATTTTTCCTGAAGCCAGTCTTGTCTTTCTCCCACTTGTTTGTGCTCCCGAACGTTGTGCATCAGCTGTACTTCACTGATGGTTCTCTTTCTGCAGAGATAGAAAAATACCACAGTTCACTCAACTAAGAATTCCATTATGAATGAATAATTTTTAATAATTATTCATGATTAATAATTCATTTTTAGCCCAAAGATGACATTTCCTAACATGAAGCCCTGAAATAAAAACAGATTTTACCTCAGTGGTTTAGCCTCTATGTGGAAACTGGTGAGGAAGATAATCAGCACCAATGTTTGCAAGTATCTCAGTGAAAACATGTTGAGTAGCTGAAACAACAACAAAAAAAACAAACTATTGGTTACAAAACTTATTTTGTTGCCTGTAAAAAGGCCCCAACATTCGTTCTATTATCAAATTCAACTGTAGAATGATATATTCAAATATTTATCCACTGTCATGTCATTCTTACCAGGTTTTCTGTCCTTATATCCAGGAAAAAAATCTGGCAGGTTTGGTTGCAATAGAGCTGTATCAGTCTGAAAAAGAAGTCAAACTTGTTGATCAGTCTTTCGTGTGAAGACGACTCTCTCCTTTATATACGGCCTAGCCCTCCCCTGGTCATCAATGAGCCATTTTTACTGTTGATGTTGATGTCACTTTTCAAATGCATCAATTGCCACAGGCATCTGCATGACACCACCTCCACCACAATTCACTACTAACTCATCTTTCAACACCTCTGCAAAGGGCCCCATTTGTCACACCATTTTTGAACTTGTTCTACTTTCACCCTTCATGCTCAATAATGAAACTTTTGTTATGGCATATGTGTTCGTTGTATGTTGCACATTATTAAACAACTCTCTTTATTGGTCAGGATACCTCTAATTGGATAAGGCTCATGCAGCTGGACCCCAGTGAAAACACATACTCTTTGAAATGGCAATGACTGTCAAGGTTAATTTATTAGCAATGCAATTTATTTTATGGTTCATCTCATGCAAGCATCTAAAGGTCACAGAGAGGTGCAACTGGACCAGTCCTCAGGCAGAGAATCAAGGAGACCTATTCACTGCTGGTTAATAGTCACTTTCAACCAGAAAAGAGAAACCTCCTACTACTCCTTTGTGTGTAATGTTCATAGAGACAGGTAACTGATCTAAGACATCTTCTACACTTTCCAAATTTGCTGTCTCTGACCTCTGTAGAAGCTGTGAATGATGTTATCTTGCTTCAGCCACAGAGTTGTTACAGACTGGTCCTCATGATGAACTGATTATTCACAGTTTAATTAAAGCAACACATCAGTGAAATCTGTGCATATTTCACCACCTGCGATGCCTTTGGTAGCAGAAAATGAAGCTAAATTTGAATTTTTATGCATTTCGTCCTCTGAAAGAAATTTGCTCCACAGCAGTCCCTTCTGTAGCTTTACTCATGAGGTCAGTTATACTAAGATGGCTAGACACTGAAAAGCGTACAGTTAATTCATTTTGAACATGGAGCATCGCAGTTGTGCAACGTGTGCGTGGTGGATAACCTTGCCACAGTGTGACAAGGTGCATAAGGTAACCATGAAAGATGTTTTCTAAATGTGGCAAAGGAATGGCTATGCCATGACTGAAGGAATAGATGGACCTATATCTTTCTGTCATTTAAATTTACAGTGTAATGCTTTGTATTTGCAGTGTTCTTTAGCAATTTGGCAAATATTCAGACTTTCAGGCCTTATGATGTATAGTTTTCTGTGCCACATTGTGTATTTTTTTCATTATAACTGATAATAAAACACTTCAATTGTTATGATTTTTATAATGTGGCAGTAAGTAACCACATTCAAAGGTCATGAATAAGTTTAGCTGTAATGACAGGCTTCAGATTTTTGGAAGTTTTTCATATGCCATAAAAACCCAATTCAGTGTCAGAGATACTATTGAAGTGTGCATAATTGCTCTCTATCTTAGAAACATCTATCACAGAGATCTATGTCAGAAAGTATTAGAACAGTCCAGTACACCTGGCTCAGGCTACTCCTCCTCTAGGAGAAGCAGGAGGGAGGTACATGTAGGGCCATATAGATAACCTGTGTCTCTCTCAGCTCCCTCCACCTTGCACGTAAACAGCACTCAGCACCACCTATGGTTTCAACTAGGCTAGATTTTTGTACACTTGTAGTGTACTCAACCAAGTTGCTCTCATTACCTCATGTGGTCACAATGTGAGCCATGTAAGTTATGGTATGTGGCTGGTGTGCAAGAGGACTCGGCAGGGACTGATGGGAAGAACTGCACGTAAATCATTAACTTGGGTCACCCCCATGTCAAAAAGAACGCAATGCATCTATGACTCATCTCTTTGAACTATATATAAGTGTACTGGCTGGAAATAGCCTGCTTCTATACATGTTGGGGTTCTCGAAAAATTTTCATAGATCTTCAGAGGGTTACATTAACCGTCCTCTATACTGATTTGGTGTTTTGCCATACTTAACTTCTGTTCTGTGAATAAGTTAATGATAATAATAATTTGGAATGAAAATGTGATGCAGTAGAAATAATTTAAGTCCTCATTGTGAGATTTGTTTCTGAATTTCCCATTTCTCTGGCTCCTGTATCGTATGTTTAAAGTTAAAGAAGGACACCAAGGAAATATAATACCATCCCTGAACCATATATTGAATGGAGTTACTTTTTTCAAGTAACGAGGTCACCTCACTTGAAGATATCATGTAACGAAACTGGGTATATTTAGATGGTTGACATCATCCAGTCTTTGCCTGTGAAACCAAACAAACACATAGAATACATATCTAAATCATGCCGAATGGACAATAATTTATTGCTCATGCGGCATTCGGAGTCCAGCACAGCAATAAATCTTATAGATGCGCTTCTATCCAAGTTGATTATTAGTTTTATTCGTCCGTGAAACGGATTTGCAGCAATATGCCAGTCTTGTCAGGGCCGTTTTATGTGGACACTCATGCCAATCTAACACATTTTTTTCCAGTGTCCATCTGACTACCCAGCACAGGTGGTGGTGGTGTCAAGTTAGGAGTCAGTATCTCTTCACTGTCTGCACACAGAGCAGTGAGTCCATAAAGAGGCCACAGGACAGGGCCAGCAGCAAAATGGTCACTTTTTTTTTCTTTATTCTCATCATATTCATAATTATTATTCTTCTAGACAGTGCTATGATTCACTTCTTGACACATATCTTGACCCTATGTCTCTTTATGGGGATCCTGACAGTTTTGGAGGGCTGCATCATCCCATCTAATATTCTGGAGTCCTTGTACAAAGTTTTCTAACCATTTTTTCCCAACCTCCAGCCAGACATCCTTACAGCAATCTGTGAAGATAAAAACTGATCCAAAAAAAATTCACTGATCCAATCTGTGCTCCAATACAAAATAACTAGACACCCTTTGTGCTTTTGTTGCATTGTTCATCATTTATTCAACGACAGATTCAAATCCGTACAGGGGATGAGTCGGGCGGCAGCCAGAGAGACTGTTTCTGCTCAGTGCACATAACTTTCATAACACCTTTTATTTTTCCAGGGGAAGTTAGGTCGTGTACACTTGCTTTTCATTCTGGTTACGCTCTGTTGACCATTTGCACAGTTACACTTTTACACCTGGGAGCTCCCTGAACAGCAGAGCTCCCCCAGGTCTACTTTAATACAGGACACAGCTTCAGAAGAGGCACCTTGTTAACAGTGGCGATACACTGGCAGTTGTTCAGTGTTGGGGCATTGTATGTGCAATTTAAGCTGCAATAAAAGGATATTTTATCCAGTCCGAAGGTTTCTGTCTTGGATATTTTGCTGTACAATGTCACTGCAGTGTCTCACTAGTGATAAAGTGACAAATTTTGCATACAAATGAAAGAAAACATGTTAATGATGATGATGAATTTTCTTTGGAATCATAAAAGACTCTGAAAACAGTTATTTTCCCAAGACACCTGCTTGTTATGATTTAAAATTTTATCCACAAGAGGTCACTGTGATCCAGCAGTTTAGTTAAGCAGCCCCAAATCCCCATATAATTCCTCCTCAAACAAGTTGTTATTAATGAGTTAGCCGGAGACTTTGACAATCAAAATGTCAAGAACAACTCTGAGCTCACAGTCTGCACTTAAATATGGGATAAAAAATGTTAAAAGAAAAGATGATGGAAAAGAACATTGTGAAAGGGTGATAAAAAAAATCTGAGAGAAGGAGGTTCCGTATTGATGGTGCAATAACACTAAAACCAAGAGCAAAAGCACAGAATGACAATTCACACTTGTGAGTTATTAAGACGCTGGATTTTGTTCCCATCCTAGTAAAGTAGAATCATGACAGCCACTAAATGTGATACAAAGCAATCTGGAGGAATTTTCGAGTCGACTGGAAGATTTCGCTGGTTTGTGAGAAATACAGTGCATAAAATGAGAACACGTCCTAACACAGTTCGCTGCAGGTATTTTATTAAAATGTGCCATATTCCTCAAGGCTCCTTGACTGTCGGTCCAAGTTTGGATTTCTTCCATTTTTACCAGCTGTGAATCAAACCCTCTAGTCAACAGCATTTGGAAAGCATGACCACCCTTCATCGGTTATGCATTCGTGAATTTGTATTTTCTGCATTTTGTTTGTCATTTAGTGCAACCATAGTGAAATAAAATTATTGTACCATGCATGTGTATATAATGAGATTTTGCACAGAAAGGCAATGTGAACCATACACATGTCCAAATATGATGTATTTCACTTGACATTTACTTACAGTACACTGCATTTAATGATTAGCTTTAGGAACGAAAGAGAAAGGAGGCTTTTTACTCAGATAAACATGCTTTTATAAAGGGCTTAACCAGCTTTTCATCTGAAATAAGCTACCAAACAGTGCCCTTATGGATGATCTGGAATGTGGCATAAATCAGGTGAGTTGAGATGAACGACAGGTTCAGCAAAGTGTGTCGTGTGAGTTCGCAGAATCTGCTTTGATGTGAAATGAGAATATCAGAGCAGCATTGTCTGGGGGTAACAACAGAATGCACAAAACACAACTACACTAGAATCCACTTTTAGACGAAGAGAAAAACACCCCCTGCTGGGCTTCTCCAGCGGTTCCAGGTACTCTGGGAAGTTTACACTCTGCTCCCATGTGGCTTGATATGAATTTCACAGCAAATGGAATTTTAAGTAGAGGAGATGTTTCCAAAGTATAGGAGAGGTTTCGCTGAGCTATAGTGCATTTTAGCTATCACTGCCAAAACACTTATTTCATAATGTGTATGTATATATTGCGGGTCTCGCTGTGTTTCTCTGCTTTGATCTTTGCATTACACATTGTAGTGCTTCACCAAAGGCTCACACTGTTCAAGTGCTGGTGGTAGCTTTGTTATTCGAAGCATGGAGGTAGAAAAGACATGGATTAAAATTTATTTTCCCACTTTAATGGGCATTTCCAAAATTGAGAGTGTAGTGGTAAAATTTTGGCCCGCAACAACACATTAAAACAGCAGAACAGCAACAGCAGTGGTGCTGCCAAGGCTGTGAAGGTTTCTGCAGCATAAACGAACAGGTCAGAAAGTAAGTACTTAAAACGCCTCTTCATTAAGTTACAGGTGACAACAATGATGGGGTATTTTGTCAGTGAGGCTGTGAATAAATGCACTATTCACAAAGACCACTCCACTTTGCTGCAGAAATGTGAAGGTAGAATCCAATTTGCTGAAACACTCCAAGAAAAAAAAGTCATAAAAAATTCTTACAAAAAATGACCTTCACAACATTAATACAACATCAGATTAATGTAAATTGCCACTAATTTAACATAGCATTCAAATTACTAGTGCTGGAGATTTACATACATATTCACTAAACACAAGGGTGTTCTGACAGCTGCCACTCTTCCAGAGAGCTGATTCATATTTCTGTTTGGATCTGTGCCACCTAAATGTTACCTTGATAATGATAATGTATACTGACTCAAACTGAGTCTCCGCTGTGCAAGCAGAATGCCAGAGTGGGCTCACTAACCTGCCTCTCTTGCTGTGTGAGAAGCGTGGAGCTTACTTACTGGTCGGGGAAACTACCTGTAGAATCTTCAGCTGTCCACACAGTGAGGCAGTGCTTCATACTTATTAGTCACATATGTTGGCGGTGATAAATTTAAATTCTCTTTGTGTTTCATAAGCACCCCCATCCCACGACCTCTGTGTTTTATGTGGCAGATCCATGTAACAATGCTTTATATTTATTATTGCTCGTCACACATGTTGGTAGTTTTATTTCTTTACATAATAACTTTAGAATTTTTCTCATTAATCATCCCATGATCTCCGTGTTTTATGCAGTAGATCAATGGAGCAATGCTTTGCATTTATTATTGAGTCACATATGTTTGGACTTGTAAAATTAGTTTCTCTTAAATGAACGCGTTCATCGATTGATCTGTTTTATGTGGTAGATCCATGGAGCTGAAGTATGCAACCTGAGCTGATTGTATACTGGAAGGATTCAGAGAAAATGTAAGATCCAAATACTATGCCATTGGCTGAATGGGCTTATTTCCTCAAAGAGTCGACTTTTTCCTTTCTTTACTGCATATTGTATTCATTGACTTTGTCTAAAATACATCTTTGTTTTGGCTCCATCCCACTTCACTGTTTAATCAAATGATTTATACTCCCAATGATGTGAAACAGAAAGACTGAGCGTTAATAACCTGATTAAGCATCCTGGCACTTGGCAAATAAAAATATAGTATTATTTATTTAAATGACTCCACCCAGTCTACCATAATGAGTTTTGTCACCACTGCTGTTTTAGTCAGTGCATTAATGTGGTGCTAATGCTCACACCAAATTGTGTTTTAGTGATTTCCGATTGAAATTTATTCACTTCTTTTTGCAATCAAAATGATGCCAGCTTGTTTATTTAAAATGTACTGTAATGCCTGATTATTACTAAAATAGATAAAAGGTCTTTGGGGAAATATCGGGAATACTCCTTTTTAGTCTCGGCTGTCTGCAGGGATGCATCAGTGTGTGATTGACAGGCTTGCAGGCTGTCAGAGTGCCCTTGTTTCACAGTGAGAGACGAAGCAAACAATCTTGTATAGGGTTATTTGTGGCACTGAAGAGTGAGCAGCCACAGCAGCACCTAACCAGCAGCGAGTGACATTTACAGGCACATTTACATGCTGTTCAGTGTGCTGCAGCTGACTGGTGAATTAACTATCTAGCCTGCAAACTTTTTAAGTTTAAATATATTGCCTGTAGTATTGTTTACCATCCGATTTATGCGCTAAGCTTAAATCGAAGGAACATTTTACCAGCTGCCTTCAAATTTACAGGTCTATGTGAAAGCGATAAATGCACACACATCCTCATACCTGCATCATTTGTGATGTGCTGTTATCAGGCCTGTATCGACACCAAAGTCTACCTATAAAATACACAGAAACAACGACAAAAGTAGACCAGTCAGGCATTGTTTGAATAAAACCCTCAGGACTGTGCTGGTATTCTGCATCACATATTGATTTTCTCTCAGATATAAAGACCGCAGCATTGCTCACAGCTCAAAATGAAATTCATGAGGAAAATACTGGTGGTTCCAGACTGTAATTAGTTGTGATCAGTATGTTTAATGCTGGAAAACAATTTAGTGTGTGACTAATTTTCCATCCTGTAGCGCACCCTAACTTCTTTTTTTTTTTTTACCTTGGGTTCAGACACAAATCCTGACACTTCTGCTTACTTTGACATAAATAATAAAGCTGTTTGCACCTGTTTAAACTGGTGTAATTCATACAGTAACTGCTATGTAAAAATAATTTACTTGTAAGGTTCAATTTTGCACAGTTGTCTGGCAATGTTTGGCTGGCACTCTCTTGTGTTTACACTCCTAAACTGAACAAAGCTGAAGGCAGATGCGGGTAGTTTGTGATTCATCATTTGAAGCCCTGAGCTCTTGATCATTTGAGCATTCCTCAATTTTAAAGTGCACACATTTGATACTCTCAGACCATTTCCAGCTTAAATACACAGTATTTCTCCACCAAACTGCTTGTGGAGCAGACCTACCTTGTAAATATTTGTGTCATTCCTTCAAAGGGAAAAAAAATTACCTGAATTTTGTTGGAGCAAAATTTACTCATATGAGGTCCTGGGGGTGAAGCGGCAGAATGAAAACCCGACACATCTTTTTAATGGTAATAGAAACTTCTTCTTTCCGGTCAATTAATATTTAATGCAGAGAAGGTTGCTTTAATAAAATAGTGTGCAGGCCAGTCAAAGACATGTTAGACCAAGAGTGTCTTGGGGGAGATTCTGTTGCTGTGAAAGGAAAATACCACCCTGTGAATACTAAACGGGACAATAAAAAAAAAAAAGCAGGCGGAGAGACTGGAAGAAAATAGAGAGCGAAAGGGGAGAATCATCTGCACATTTATCTGAAAAGTCTAATGAATTCTGAAACCTGATAAATTTGTTTTCCATCGTTTATCTGCATATTCTGCCACTGCTCTGTTTTGTAAGGAGCTATTATTTTCGGATGTGGCTCAAAACTTTCTCTATCACTTAATTCAATTGTCATGTCATAAAATACATGATGAGCACTTTAATGTGGTCAACAGCTTTGTAGTTGGGCTGCACAATCTAGATAGACCAAGATTGCAAAACCCAACTGAGATGAAACCACAAACACAGGCTCACAGACGGGATTATCTAAATTAAAGGTTATTTTCTGGGGTTAAATAACAGACTCAGTAAATAACACTGACTGGAGGTATGACAGGATGCCACATTGTGAATGAGACACTACCTTGGCAGAACCCACTGTGACTCAAAAGTCACCTTGGGAGCGACAACATGAAAACAACCAATCACGCTTGTTTTCATTCTCTCAGGAAATGCAGACCTGTAGTTGTTTTCGACTCAATATGTGAAAGTACTTAAAGCAAAGTCAATGATTTCTCAACCTTAACGGGTTATTGAGGAACAAGAGAAGCAATGCATAAAAAGCATAGAGTGCAGTGGATTAGTATAGTGGCCCCCATAAACAGTAACTGTCCAACTGGAGCTGACTATGTAAATTACATGCTAGACCTGCCTGCAAGCTGTCACAGACAGACAGGAGGTCAAAACCGGGCTAAAAGGTAAAACACGCTGTCTGAAGTCTACCGAAATTCAACATTATTTATAATAATGTATTTATATTCATAACATAATCGCTGACTGTTCAAACTGAATGACATTTTTTCTCATTTTGAATAATAAAAAAAATATTCTTTGCTTCTGAAAATGCCTGCTAAATAATCTGTATGTTTATTTACCTCCATGTCTTAATCATACTAACATCACTGAGATATAGGATGAGACTTAAAATGAGTAATGGTGAGTATTCTAATAAAATGAGATGAATTTGCCCTATTGATAATACATGTATGAACAGCACACATTTATCCTCATGTGTGATATCTAATCTCAATGTGTGCGGCATATCTTGAATTTTGTTCTGTTAATTTATTTCACAACACTAACGGCATTTGATGTAGTAAGTTCAAGGTTAATGTGGAAACATCAATGGCTTCTATTAAATGTCCTTCATTTAATGGTGTAACACTAATGGCTTTAATCTCTCTGCAGCTTACGACAGACGCACTTTCTGTACACTTTTTAAGAGCTGTGTCAAAGTTGCTACTTTGCAAAGTTAATAAATGATTTCGCAAAAGTAACAGGAGAACAAAATAATAGCACATTAAAACACTGCAAAGCGTGGAACACAAAGAGGCAATTAAGGCAGAAATCAAGCAATTAATTGCTGGGTTTGAATAGAAGAATTTAAGACAACAATAGGAGAAGAGGGAGAGTGCAATCACAAGTCAAGAATGAAAAGCTTAATATTGAAAGCCCTGAAAATGACAATAACATAACAGGACACAATGCAAAACGCTGGAGGATCCAACTCTAACATTTAGCCAGAGAAGAAAAGCTGCAATTATTTTTTCATTTATTTTTGGAGTTTGCCCTGCAGTTGCCTCTTTGGTCAGAACAGAGGGAGCCGCTCCAGACAAGATGAGATGCATGGATGGATAACCTTTCACAGGTCCGTGAAGGACAGACGAGAGCCTATTTAGCCAAGCAACTGACTGTTTTTCTCGGCGGTCCTTGAAAGCAATTTAGAAAAAATACTGGGGAAAAAAATAGAACTGGAATTATTCTGGAAGCTGTGGGCACTACATTTAGTGCAAGTCTGTTTTCCATTTGTAAACAATTTGTTTCACCCTTCTCTGGTTATTAAATTACAAAGCAAAGCACAGTTTACATGCTTGTTCTCGTGGTGACTTCAGTTCACCCAGCCTGGCCACAAAAACACCACAATGCACGACAAGAAAAATCTTATAGAAATGTTTAAGATCCTCACAGATGTTACCATATTCTTTATGTTGCTGTGCAGGGGTTTGGACTGATAGTGTTGCCTTTACTTGCTTAGTACTTAATGAATTTGGATGAAATGGTAAGAAATGTTTTACACATCTATCTTATTTCTTTCATTTGTTCAAAGGACTTTTTCCAACCATTCTTCTGTTCATGAGAGAGAAAACTAAGTGCTCCAATTCTGTTCTTAACATTTACATGCATTCTTAGAAAAAGTCATTCATAATTTATTTTTATGTCTTTGAATAGAAGCTAAAAAAATCAAATAATTCAAGAAGATAGCTTAACCTTCAATGTTACGGTGTACCGAAAGAAAAATGTAACAGTATTGGAAATACATTTTTTTTGTTTCTTGGAAACAGAGGCAATGTCCACCAGGGCTTAATCTGCAGGTTAAAAAAGAAAAGAAAAGAAAAGCACCTGCCAGGCCTTCTGAAGCTCACAAATTACCTGGCAGACTTCAGGAAGTCACTGCATCCAACCAAGCGACAGTTGAACATCCTGTGAAAACAAAGTGTCATTTTTATCCTCTGGTTTGTGTACAGAATAAACCCTGATCTTCTGAAATGTTAATTAGTGAGTTATACAGGAGTTTGTAGGTAGATTTTGTGACATTTGAAGAAAGTCAAGCCAGTTGTTTCTAACTGTTTTCAGTCTTTAAGTCAATAAAATACATTATAGTGGTAGGGCTGCACAGTAGAGGATCCCCAGTTCACGAACTGGGCCTGGGTTCTTTCTGCATAGATAATGGATGAATGGAAGTTGTAAACAGTAAATCAAAAACCCTAATGACAAGCCATAAAACCTGTGCAGCAAATCAACTAAAAAGGTGCACTTCATTTGGCAGAAATACATTACATTTATGTCACAGTGCCTATGTATTACCTGTAGGAAATGTAGGACTGATATCACAGTAAAAAGATGGAACACAATAACATTTTAAAAAATAATAACCAACTAGCATAGATTCAATTCAAGTCAATTTCATTTATATAGTCCCAATTACAGTCAAATTGTCTCAAGATGCTTTACAGAACCCATATGCCTGACCCCCAGAGCAAGCCCTAAGGCGACAGGGGCAAGGAAAACACCCTTTTAATCAACAGGGAAAAAATGAAAAAGATGTAGGTGAAGTCCATTTATCACAACAGGTTTGACCAACTGTAGGTGATGAGCCCACCACTTGTACAGGTATAAAATGTTGGATAATTTAGATAACTCACCAAGACACTCCAGCACAAGGTTGGGCAACATGTCCGCCTTTGGAAGAAGGAGGTTGAGTTCCTCCCTCAACCACAGCAGCTCCTCCAGCTGCTGTGGTTGGTTTTCTGTAAATGAGAGGAGAGTCAGTTTACTTTGTATGAATACAGCTTTGGGATATCAACACGTTGATCATCATCTGATTGTGCGTATGTGTGTGCAGGAAGATTAAAATGACATTTCCATTAAGGTCCTTCTCTGGTTGTTGATTAAATCTCTAAAAACCCATCTTTGTGGATCAAATTACATAAGTAGAAGCTTTTTTCCCCCGAAAACAGTCCCTTTATGGATGAAAATGGCTCATATGTTACTCCACAACACCATAGGGACTCGTTAACTGAGTAAAAAACTTAATTTTCACCAGAGGAGGGACTTTAAAAACTAGAAAATTAAGCTGCTTTTATGGCTCATACCGTATCTATTGCGATGGGTGACTCCAGTAAATCCAAAGGTACAGAAGGGGAAGAAATGTTGCTCCATAGCATAAGTCCTGATGGATGGAGAAAAACAAAATGTAAGATATGTATACAAGTTAGGAAAATGTAATGGTAGAATGTTAGTAGTTGTACTTGTTTGTGGAAGGATATCGCTTACCAAAACACAGAGGGATAAGCAGAAGGAGAAATCTGAGGGTTTTCCTCGCAGAGAAACTTGAGCTCCTCCAGTCATCGGGGGTCTCAAAGACATCTCTGGTTCCAAGCTCAGATCTGCGATTATTCCTTCACCTCCTGAAAACTGTGGATGGAATAAATAACAGATGAAAAAATATGTATATGGAAGAACAGATGACAGCTGGAAATACGGCTCACATAAGTATTCATACCCCTTGAACTTTTCCACATATTGTCACGTTATGACCACAAACATAAGTATATTTTACTGGAATTTTATGTGAAAGACCAATACAAAGTGGCATACAATTGTGAAGTCTGCAAAAATAAAAAATTATTCACGTATACATCTGAGATTAAAGTGAAAAACTCAACATGGCGGGTTACCATCACATGAACTGACAGGTCTGCTTGATTGCACTGTCAGAAAACACGATGAAAAACTGCTTATAGTCTCCATGGTTACCATAAGAGTTCTGTAACCATGGTTTGTAATTGCCTCAGTTGTGAGCAAGCTAGAAACTCATTTTTACTCACATTTCCAGCATAAAACCTACAATATCAACTAAATTAAAACAACATGCTGCATTGTTCTATCATAGAAGGAAATGTGACGGCTTATCCTGAACTTACTGGCATCGAACTGTGGAGGCTGGAGTTTCAGTCTGGTCCTTTTTTACAGGTGAAGCTGAAATCAAGAGTGATCAGAGGTTATTTGCAGCTTATGTTTGAGAGCCTTGCAGGATGGGGGAAAAAGCTGGCAGCGCTGTGCAGCTCTAACAAGTGAATCCCAACCTGCAGACTGGAGCAGGTGACAGAGATGAGTGCTGCGGCTGAAATAAATTGCAGAGCTGTCAACTAGAATAAACCACAGAGCTTACTGGCAAACTGTCCCTAACAGTTTGACTACAGAAGCTGCTCTGTGCTTGAGAATTACATCAGCATGGATGAAAATATAAAATGCCTTTCCTGCTTTTGTCGGATGCAAAACTATTTTTCGGTTTTATGCTTTCAGTGTGTGTTTTCCCCATAAATCAAGACTGAGAGCTTTAGGATTTTCCAAGAATATATGGATTTATAGTTCAATACCAAATATAAATCCCTGCAGTTAAGCTATTGTGGGAAAGTTTCCTGTTCTGGACTGACAGCAGAACTTGAACAGTTGTGGCAAACGAATGAAGGCAGCCACTAACGCTCAGTGCAGTGCAGTAATCCACCTGTAAATTACCACCGAATGTCAGTCTGCAGAAAAGTTTGAAAGTGTTCTACTGAATAAACCGAACAATAAAAATTGTTTGTAATGAATTGTTTTGACGGAGTTTAGTCTGAACAAAGCATGAGAGGGTTAAACAGTGACCAAAGCATAAATACAGAGGAAGAAAATAATTGAGCTTCACTGCATAGAATACAGTTTTGCCAAAGTTTTGAAGCAAATAATTATACAGCATGATTTGAATTAATTCGGTATTTTGGAACGCAAGAACAAGTTATTGCTGGGAAATGTACTTTTAAAAATGAACAAAATTCAAGATTTAGGACACAAAGGATTTATTTTTCACATGCTCATAAAATATGTCATAAAGTACAGGGTGGCAAAGCCTTCAGGCTGTACTTGGAAAAGCAAATTGGCAATAAAATGATGGAAAATCAGAGTAAAAATTTAAATCTATGGAATTAAACTTTAAAAACAAATGATTATACTTTAAACACTAAAATCTTACATTTTTTCCTGGTATTAAAAAGGTTATATTTTCCATAGGTCACAGATGTAAAGCACACTACACATATAATAATTTCCTACATTCTTGTGTGCAAAATGTAAATGTGCTGCACAGTGCAAATGACTCACAGGATATCGAGGCTGAGCATGTACAGAGGTCAGAGGTCATCATCCTGTTCATGGACTGAGGATTGGACTCACAGATGCACGGAAGCAGGAATCGTCTTCTGCTGCTTTGGTGAGGATCCTTCTAAATCCCCGTCTCTCTGGTTGGCGTGAAAGTCCTGCAGAATGAGGAGCGCAGATCTGACGGTACGTGCAGCTGAGTTGTCTGAGGCGTTGAAGCAGTCCACTCTCTTCTCTCAGCAGGATTCTTGTGTGTGGACCAAGTCAGACTCTTATGATGTGGACTCCAGATACCTCAACCTTGTCAGAAATGCCCCGTTGATCATCAGGCGTTTGTCCCTCCTCTATGGCT
Organism: Acanthochromis polyacanthus; assembly: GCF_021347895.1. Lineage (NCBI taxonomy): Eukaryota > Metazoa > Chordata > Actinopteri > Pomacentridae > Acanthochromis > Acanthochromis polyacanthus. Next base: position 11,341,586 of record NC_067114.1, on the reverse strand, counting down.
GCTTCTAAATTCACAACCATCTCTTTGGTTTTGCTGACTTTCAGGGAAAAGTTTTGGCCTTACACAAACAACTTCAGGTAAACACTGCTTGAATACACAAGATGAAGCCTTTTAAAGCCACATCCACTATTACAGCAGCTAAAGATGAGAAGTGGGTATTCGGCAGTGTTCCCTAGATGGATATAAAAGTGAGAAAATGATGCTGCAAGACGCTTCCTTCTATATATGTGAATACTGTGCATGTGTGAGTAATAGACAAACAAAGGAGTATGTAGATTTGGGTTTGTTTAATGTAAAAATGATACACGCTCATGGAGCATCAACGCATCATTAGGAAGTAAAGAAAATAATGCAGTGATTTCATAACTGATCAGCTTCATGCAGCCTGCAATCAAAATTATGTGTGTATATGTGACTGTCCACCAGGCTTATGTATGATGTGCTGTGCTGGCTTTCATATGGGCTTATGTATGTATATTTTACTGCCATTGGTCTCTATTTTTCTTGAAAACCTGAGACAGTCAAAATGCTCAGCAGCCCAGACACAGAATATACAGAGGGAAAACAACATTTGAACCTCCTGGCACTAATACAGTCCAAGTTTGACCCACTGAGTTCCCTGCTGACACTCAATTTGTCACAGCCTATGGTTTGACAACCACACACTTAGTCTATAAAGTGCAATTCAATATGCATGTCTTTACTGTTTTTAAATCTTTAAACAGTGTAAATGAATAATTTTCTTTGGAGAGAATCCTGGCTTTTAAGCTTAGGCTCCCTACTGCTCCAAAAGAATTTAAAATTTTTAGGAACCTGCATGCACAAAGTGACTGCAGTCTCCTGACACTATTTTCACAGTGTGGCCTCATGAAAATCCTCATTTCTACCTCAGAGCAAGAAAATAATGCATAGCAATGACATATATTGATCTGAGGGTAAGAAACACTGTATCACTACAGAAGACCAAGGGGTGAATTAGAGCATAGCGATTCATTAAACTGACTGAGTGGCCAACATAATGGAAGTTTGACTTTGACTTCTTGCACATAAGGGCAATCACAGAAAACTACATATGACACATCCTGAATGAAAAGAGGAATGAACGCCAAGGACAGTTGGGTTTCAATGACAACAGAGTTCTAATTGGGTAACTTTATGTAACACTTTTCAAAGCTGACGCTGAATACATTATTTAGTTTGATTTAAAAAGAAAAAAAGATCAGCATAACACTTGCCTGGTGTAATTTGTTTCAAGTTAGTGTAGACTGGCGACTTGTCCAGGATGTCCCCTGCCTTCACCCTAAGTCAGCTGGGATACACTCCAGCCCGCCCTGCGACCCTAATGAGGATACAGTGGTGCATAGATAAAGGATGGATGGAGATATAATGAAATAAACCGTTGTTAATCCCTTAGTCATTTCCTGCTTTTCTTTTGTAGCATTCAGTTACAAATTACAGGTTAGAAAGAATCATTTTAAATCAACATAATATCAAGAAAATCAACTCCAAGTTAAGAATACAATTATCATATTATAGTATGTTGCATTATACAGTCTCTTATTCTGCCAAGGTAAAACTAGTTTCTTCTTTATGGCTGTTTCTGGGATCTTTACCTGGATACAAGAGGTGTGACTTCTATTTTGGGGCATGACTGTATACTAGACTGACCACAAAAACTCAAATGTTTAAAGCAATCAAAGAAAAAAAGAGAGGAAACCTTTGAGCTGGCTGCTATTGGGACAATGCAATCAAACAGCACAGGTGGCAGAAACAGCCAAACGTGGCTTTGAACTGTTGCTCCATGAACTTTACTCACCCAGCCTGTTTTCCTAAATGAAATCCTACCTGTGTGGTTGCCATTTTCAGAGTGATGATGAAGACATGCAAGCTGCTAAAGAGTAGCTGGAGGCTCAAGATGTGACCACAAAGGGATAGTGAAGCCTGAACACAGACGGATTGCAAATTCAAGAACAGTCTTTCTCCTGTGATGTTTTCTGGTGAAGCTGAAAAACGTTTGAGACACCCTCGTACTGTGCACATGTTCTCAGTCATGATTTTTTTTTGTTTTGATCTTTGATTTTTATTGTTACACTTGTTACACCCTTGCATAGTTGCTGAGGGGTTATGGGAGTCTGACCATCCAGTCCACATGTGTTTGTGGATTGGACGGGATGTGGACACCGGGGAACACTGTGAGGGGTTTAGTGGGAGCACAGGGCTGTTGTTAGCCATCTGCTCCTTGTATGCCCCTTGAAGCAACAAATGATAAACAACTGTGGGCAGCAAACAAGGAAAAACACTTGCAAAGCGGCAGGGGCACTTTAATGGTTATGCAGTGCAGAAGTCATCTCATTCCATTCCGTAGAAGGATGACTATTGCCTGTCATTAGATAAAAGCAAACCGTGGATCAGTAGCAACATTATGCTTCACTGCTATTGAAGATGTCAAAACCCCTCCTAGAGGAGGAGATATCACAGTCAGCAGGAAGAAGAATATTACATAAACACACTTGACACTATGTAACCCAAGAGTTGTAAGGATTTTCCTTTGGGCCCATTCCTATGAATTACTTTAAAAGGTCTGGTGACACTTTCTCTGTCATTTATTTGTATTATATTTGGCATAACGTTGATAGAACGACGCTACTTAGCAATATGCAGTATTGTCTTGTAAGCTGCAGTCTGCTTTGATCATGTTTATCATTCCCATAGGAGGCTTATTTAGACATTTAATGTAATGGGACTTGCATTGGCTGACATTTATGAACTCTGTCTTTGCCTTAGTCTGCCCTATATAGATTTAAACATACTGCACCCTTAAATGCACTCTATATTTTTCCTTTTCTTGCTAAAATGTCAGACTGTGGAATAAAGTGCTGCTGTCTTTTTGAAAGTATTTTTGCTTGTTTGCTGCCAACAGCTACTGTACGGTGACAGGTTGTGCGGTTGAGCACATCTCCCCACAGTTTTGAGGGTGTTAGCTACCGACGAAGCTCTACAAAACTGTTTGTGCAGCATGAGCAATAAGGCACAGAAAACCTGTAATTCTTGCCAACATTGCTTAAGCACAGCTAGAAGCATCATTCTGAAGGGTGTGAATGGAAGAAGGATTTAATAAGTGCTCAGACTAACAGGAGGAAGCCTGTGCTATTAAGTGTACTGGGCAGAGGCTATGATTAACACAAGTTCCAGTGTTTTTTTTGGTGCAATATGAAAAGACAAAGGTATCAGTCATGTTTTTTAGTTCTCAGAAAAATGAAATAAATAACTGGCATTAGGAATTACTAAAAGCAGTTACTCCCACACGCATAATGTGTGCCTCAATGAGTTGAACATTAACATAACACAAAAACTATCAAAAAACTCCTTCGTCATGCCATACTTATTGATTTATTTTCAATATTATGGTTCTGCAGGTCTGTAACATATGTAATATTTAAAAACTAAATACATACAATTGTGTATGTTATTTTGATTAAGTCTATTAAACAGGAATCGTTACAAAATAATATTCCTAGCTTGCTGAACATTGACTCTCATCTTGTTTTCTGTTCAGCAGGTCAAATAGAAAGGTTCCTCTAAATGGTACTTGTGAGGTCTTAAATGCCTCCTGAATGTTTGAGGACTTTGCATTCCCTGTTCCTCATGGCCAAAGAAACATCACTAAATTGATAATAGCAAAAAAACTGGAAGGCACTTTGAAGCAGCCCTTCCACCTCTGCATTCACCTTAAAAAATAAACTCCACTAAATCAAGGACATTCAGCTTTCATGTAGCAGCCCACAAATTGTGAACCAGTTAGAAACCCCTGACAGAAAATCACATTTCAGCGTAGTGTAGCCAACAAGGAAAAATGAAAAGATCTGTCTTTGCGCAGGAATCTAATTATCTAATTACATTGATGGTTATTTCATTGTCTCTAATTTCATAATGCTACTTATGTTTCGTGTGTTTAATATCTCCAAGCTGGAATATGGAGACCTGCTCACCACAGGCTGTAATGAGCGTCTCTGATTTGTACCAGTGGGTGGGCATCGAACGAAGAGATTTCTGGCTTGAGGAAAAGTAAGGAGGAGTTTTCTGTAAATGACCTTCGACACACTGTGCGCTGTAACTCAGAATCTATTGGCATGCAAATGATTAGATCTTTAGTTTTACTGTCATTCAGCTTCATGCTTTCAAGAGGTAAACAGCATTAAATAAATGGAGCACCACAGGAAAGCTGTTTGTAGGTGCATAAATCATTTTGCTGATCTGAATCCCTTTGCTAACTTCATAGTCATGTAGGTTATTCATTTTAGTACATTTACAACAGTGGTGAATATTGCACCATCCAAAGGCATTAAATGAGTGGAGAAAGACTCAGATTCCTCAAAATTTTAGAAATGTTGGGAACTGCTGCTTTGTGAAAACACCACTGCACCACCACTGGAAGGCATGGCAAATTAAACCCTGCCCTTAGGCAGCAGTCTAGTGTTTTTAATTTACATTATTAGTGAATAATTCAAATGTTAAATCCATTCCTTAACCTCTGGACTCTTGCTCTTGTTTTTAAAGAAAGGCTCCACCCTCTAATGCGGGGCTTTTCAAACTTTATGGGCCCCAACCCACTGTCTGCAGAGGTGGTAGAAGCATCCACTGTTGCAGGTTGTGTAATGTCTGGGCCCAAATACAGAGTGCTCACACAGCGGCAACAGTCTGAAATGGTTTTCAGAAAGTCTTTTGAGAGTGAAAAGTGGAGCCTGGAGAGTGAATTTGTTGGGGGAAGTTGTGACAAGTGACCAGAAGATTGGTTGGGGACGTTGGTAAGGTGACCTACAGGACACAGGAATCTGGAGGAGGTGAGAGGAAGTCTGACAACAGTTGCACTGTAAATAATAATAATAAAAAATTCTATTTAAAAAAAAAAAACAATGACAGTTTTTAGTTGATTGATACTGACAGTACTTTGTAATTGTTTGGTCCAATGTTTAAAAAAAAAAGGAAAAACAAATGATCATTTGTAAAAAAAATAAAAATAGGGGCTGGAAGTTGAAACAAAAAGAATTTTCCTTTTTCAGTCTTTAATATATATACTTTATCTTTTAAATACCAGCAATTATATGTAAAATAATAGTATTTTTGGCTGATTCAAATACAGTAAGAAATAGTGTTTTATGTTAATATCTGTAGAAATACTAATCTTTAATATGAACGCTACAATGTGGGCTGCGTTTTGTTGCTGTTGTTTTACAGTGAACAGGTAAATTAATACCATTTTAATTGTTGGTAACCATTTTTTAACAAAACAGATCTGTAAAATAACAGCAAACTCGTAACACAAGGGGGGAGGTAGAGAATAGTTTTAAGATAAACACACATCGCAGCACATTCACATTAACAGGATCCACATCCACACACATGAAGACAACGTAAAAGAACATCAAGGCTGAAAACCAATTATTTTATGGTAATGTAATCATTTCTGTATAAAGCTCTTCAGGTGCAACATCATGTAACATTGTTTTTCTCTTATTGATCCTAAAGTGCTAAAACATAATGTAACACTGTTGCGCTACAATGTTAATTATCTTATCTTGTTTCTATAACAGTTAGTAACAGAATGCATTAGTCAGAGTAGTCTCTCTGTATAAACTGTAGTACTGAGTAAACATACAATATGTCGAAGCTGCAGACTTTAGCAACAATTATGGCTAAAATATGGTCTTTAGAGTGGTCTTATTTCTTTGATATGATCTCTGGAAATCATCTTGCGACATGCCTTCAGCATCTCACAGCCCCCACTTTGGCAACGGCTGCTCTAAACCTTTGAGACACAGAATTTCTTCTCACAGCCCAGTGCACACACTTTCAGTCATTTGGAACAAGACGAGTAGAGTGCAGACACGAGTGGAGAGCAAAGTGGAACTACAAGAAAAGACAGGAAAAGTGGAAAGTTTTAAATAAAACTGAATATATTTAGCAACACAATTGAGACATTTGGTTGCTGTTGGAGACACGTGCTTGCAGGTGAGCACATATTGTCTTCATATTACATGAGTTAAAGAGGACAGCTGTGTACTAGAGCAAAATTACATACAAGCTTAAATCTCTAAAAACAAAGGTAGTGATTGGGCCTTTCATTTTTCAGTAATTGCAGTTTCTCTACAGAATGTAGATGATGGTCACATCTACACAGTAAGATCGCACATGTGCTATACAGCAGTGCACTAGCTGTGGGATGCAGTAGAGACGACTGTTGTGAAGCTTTTTTAGTTCTGGCTGGCGCAGCTGTTGATCATTGTGTGTTTTTCTTTTGGAGCTGCTGTCGGATTGTGTCGCATCACATTACACAGGTGTTCGTGCCACTCCGTCCACTTTGTGATGTGATACTAGAGTGAAAACATGAAGTTCAACATGTAGAAATGACAGCAAATTGAGCTTTTTATCAACGAATCGCAACTCGAATAACGACCTTTTCTGCTTGGACCTCAAGCTGCTCTGTGTGAAACACTGAGCCGCAGGCGGAAAAACACACAGAAGACAAAAACACAGGCTTTCATCTTTCCATGCGCCTTGCAGACATGACAACTATGGTCCAAAAAAAAAAAAGAGATGGGTTACAGGTTTTCATCTGTCCCCAGGCCGTCTGCTCCGGTTGAAAAAGAAAAGCTGCATGTTTGAAGCAAAAAAGACTGGAGGTGTGATTGTTCAGCCAGAAGATTTCTCTTGGAAACTTAATGAAACTTTAAATCACACTGTAACTGTAAGATAGATTAAAGATGACAACTTGATGAGAGGTTTGTCCTCATCTGCTTTTGAAATGTCAAATTCAACAAAATCTTCAACCTATCATATCTGCAGCGTCTTAAACATTTGCTGTGAGTCTTGAATGTGATGCACAGCTCTTGTTTACAGAGTGAAGAAAACATGTGGTTAATATATGCAACTCTCATCATTATGCTCTTGTTTGTTGACAGAAGTAATACTATTAGAGTAATTTGAAATCAACAGGATTAAAAAAAAAAGAACACTCAAGGTCCACTTACCAACTTTTAACTGGATTTTAAAGCACTCTCCATCGTCAGTGATTCTGCTTCAGTTGTTGACTTGTGTATGAAATAGTTGTTTTATAAGATGGTGGAATTACAACTGCTTCCGCTCTTTGATCACAACTGATTCAACTCTGTTTGCACAGTGAAGTGTGGTGCAACACTTTGAAAAAAAGAAATCTAGCAAGTGGACCTTGAGTGAAGATTACTTTGCTCAAGTACGAACTTTGATGCACAACAAGAAACCAGTTAGTTAACATTCACAGGACTCCCACAGCAGGATTAAGCTTAACCATCATTTTAATGGAAAACCTCAAGGGAACTGCAGTGAACATCGTCTGTAATAATCTCTGCAGCGTCCTTGCAAGATCCAGCATGGTAAGAGAGATAAACTACACCGAGAGCAAAAAAATTAAATACTGCATTACACTAAATAGGCTCATTCTGAAGTGTGATACAAACCCTTTACATTCCTTGTTTTCATGTAATTATTATTAAAAGCAGGGCTGTAATTATTTTTCCACTCACTGGGTAGTATATAAAAGACATGTCACAGAAAAAGAGGGGAGAAAATGCAATGTAGGTCATCAGCCAAATGCTACCGAGAGGTCCAAACAAAATTTTAAAAGCATAGTAACATCAGATTGTATTCATATAATTAGTCATATCTTCAGTTTTAGTCCATTTACTGAAATTGTTTTACCTCAAAACCCTCTAATTTCTTGCTTCAGTTTACGATAAATAATATTTATTTGACTCACAGAGTGTTTCTAGTAGTATCTGTTGAAGAATCTGTTTAGCTTTCACACATTCTTTTATACATTCAGTTCTCTACTCTCAACTTAATCGGGTTTACTTGCATGTGTTGCTGTCTAGGTTGCAAATGTAGGGTATTTTCATATTTTATGCACACAGATTTAAAGAAACAACCAAAATAAACCAAATATTTTATAAAGGTAAGTCCCATTTAGTGACAAAGACTTTAAGCACATGCTCATGCAGATTGCTTGGTTGATGCAGATTTTGTCTGCTATTTTGAACAGTGTGCCCGAGGACGACGATGTAACAACAAGGGCGTAGTAGAGAGACACTGGGGTGAATACAGGAAAGAGATAATAAGCATAACCCCAGATGAATACTGTTATTGTGCTGTGTGGAAGATGCCACGGCAGAGATCTCATAGTGGAAACAAATAAGTGATGCCTCAGGCTGGAGGTGCTGCCTGCAAACAAGTGTTATTCACTAGGGAGCTGAACACTACCGAATATGCTGGAGCAAAACTATCTCGATGACTGCAAGAGGAAGTTAAGACAATGGTTGATGGTCTTATTTACTGGAGGTAAAGCCCAGGGGAACGCAGCAGACCCATCATCAGAGCAGTGGCAGCGGAAAAGTAATTAGACCTTCCCCTGAGAGTGTTGCCATTAATTGGAATTATTCAAGGGTGTCATTGGAGGTCAGAGGAAAGGTGAAAGAGAGCCAATTAAAAGAAGTAAAAGACAAACGTTTACAAAAAAGTGTCTCTGAGAAACAAAACCCAGGCATCACAGAGAAATCAAAAAATGCCACGTAGTATGACCTTTACCACATTGAAAGCACTGGAGCTTATCTTGAACTGATTCAAGATAATCATGATCAGCAATTTAGCTCCAGCACACACATGCAAGACTGAAATGTGCATTTAAAGGGGGCATTTAATTGCTTTTGTGAATTTTATGTTAAGGGTTGTAGAAAATCAATGTATAAACTGTGGACTGTATGACTATTTGTATGTGACAGCCAAGTCTTTTAGTGACAAACTCACAGAAAAATTATTGTATCCCCAACTCATGTTTCAGCTCACTATTTTGGTTTTCCAGCCAATAAGTTTTTGCTGTTTTGGCTCAGTCTTGCATCCTTTGAAACCTATAGATATGGTGCCAGATCTAAGAAGCAAGATATAACAATGTCACTTGCAATTCTGACCTATATTATTTACAGTTAAGTTCAAAATTACCCATACCCATGCCTAATACTAATTGATCAATAGAGTTATTCTGGCTGGAAATGACACAAAAAATTATAACACAAAAGAGGAGGCGTAAATGATTATGAATGCTATATCCCAAATTTTTCATAGCCTTTGTTTGTGTCATTTCCAACCACAAGAAACCTACTGTTCAAATAAAAAATCACTATAAATCAAAATTTGGCATGGATCTGAACAATATGGGGTAACTGTAAACTGTGCATATTGCTACTACAACACGGCTAACATTGTGATTTTCATTTCAGTGAAAGATGTTTTAATTAAGGATTAAAAAAATCCTTGTTTTGACCTAAACCAAGTAAAACAAAGGCCTGAAAAACGGACTGTAAAATCTCTGAACTCTTCTCTCGCGGCATCATGTTTTATGCCCGGCGATTTGATGAATAATCTCTTTATTGAAAGTTCAAATGGAGGCAGTGAAGTGCTGCCACACTCGAGGTCCGGGGCCTCTGAGCCACAACCGAGCTCCTGTGTAAATGCCACTGATTCACACACTAATAATTTCAAATAACTTATGTGTGCCCTGTGCAGGTTCAAATGGCCTCATCACTCATTCTTACTTCCAGACTAGACCATCCTCTCTTACATCTCTTCCACAGTATAAAACCTAATCAGAGACAGTCATTTATCCTGCTGCAGGAATATGACTGCCATTACTGGACTGAAAGTGCTGTGTGTGCAGGTACACCACACGCTCATATATAATGCCTATCAAACTACTCATTAATATTGTGAAGCTATTTTCAGCCTTCCTCACCGGTTCTTATGCTAACGTGCACAGCAGAGAACCACACACTTTATTTGGCAGATGGGTTTGGAGATGGCGACCCCAGGCAGTAAACGAGTTTTGGCATCGTCTAACCAGAATAAACAGATGAGATCATCAAAGCCCATAAAAGACAACGGTGTGAATCTCACCGAACTCCCTTTGAATCTGTGCGTTTTCTCACTCATTTTCAGCGGAATATTTTCACTGTAACAATAAAACAAGTACATGGTGCGGATGAATAATGACAATCATTTCCATTTACAGTACGCTGTTCCCTCACATGTAGCAACACTTTGGGTTGTAGCTGCAAATTAAACAGATGGCAGACAATTGCAGTGAAAGAATATCTAGTTTGACATTTTGCATTTGTTGCCTCTCTTGGCTCTCATCTTACTTATAAAACAGGCAGATGGAGAGAAGAGGCTGCAGACGGGGAGAAATCACTGAAGTAGTTGTACTTGTACGTGCTCTGATCCATAGCTAGATATGTTATTTTAATAATGACGTCTGATCCTCGGGCTTTGGCATTTGTATCATAATGCTTTTTCATTTTCTCGATTGCACCAACTTTGCATCTCAATGTGGCAGTTTGTTCAGTGAGCTGGTAGATTTGTCAGCAAACATGATATGACCCACTTCAAAGGAAGGCATGCTGTTGTATTGGCTCAGTCCCTTTTTCACTGCTGCACTGATGTTGCTGCTACTACCTGCAGCTATTGTTGAATTTGCTTTAGTTGGCAGGAAAAGGCGGAGGTGACCTTGAGGTCACACTCTGGGGACTGTATTTACACCTGACTCAGACCACACTGAGAGCCTGATCACCTCCAAATGTGGCCTCTCTGTTCAGATCACACACTGCTCTCAATGCACTCTGAATCCATTCACATCTTGTATTAACACACGTTTTTCCTGATTCAGATGATGTATCCAGATATTTCAAAGCCAGCTGCAGAAAGTCGGTTTAAATAAGAGAAAATGAAAAGTTACTGCAATTTTCTCTTGAGACATATTGAAATACTTGCAGTCACTGTGACATTTATCCGGGTTGCGCTTCTGGTGGTAGCAGGAAGAGGAAGGCAGCCCAGACGTCTTTGTCCAAAACCACATGCTCCATTTTTCTGGGGGAACCTGAGGCACGTCCGAAGCAGATGGGGTGTTTAGTCACTGAAGCGTTATTGCATCTGTCCCAGGGTCTTCCCTCCATTAGTCTGTAGGATATTACTCCTGCAGTTAGTGTCATCCATAGACTGTATTTCTTAGACATTCAAAGGTTTCCACCTCATCAGACCACAAGGATTCACAGCCCATGTCATCAGAAACTATCCTTGATATTTATTATTTAGCCACAATTGTGACCCTTCTCTTCACAACATGACTAAGAAATCTCAACTTAATACAGTTGCAAGCTGTAGGGTCATCAGGTAATACAAAAATACTGGTGAATACTGACAATGATGGCAGAAAATGAGATAAGATTATACAAAATAAGATAAGTCAATGAGAAACTTGAGGTAGAATCTGGTGTGACTCACCAGATGTAGCCTTCCATTTCCACCACACATTTCATATAGCCTTCTCCTCCCCTATCTGTACGTTCCTGCTTCCAAAGTCCCCTCACTATGTAAAATAACAACTACATCTAAGCAGCAACCTACATGCTGAAAATGTCAACTTTAGCTGAGAGTCCTGCAATAAGGCAGCTCTGCTTGTTCAGTAAATTTTCCTGTTTTAATGACAATGTTCACTTTCTTGCATGCAAATGTTCCACCAAAACAATTCCCCCATGATTATTGTGCAGGGACATCATCCCTACATCCTTGGCTGAACACTGTCCAAGACATTTAGGATTGATTTAGAACAATACAAACAAGGCAGAGCATTTTCCCCACCTGAAAAGCATGGCAGTGGCTGGTCCAGCTGTGTGGGACTGCATAGAAGGTGACACTCACTGCATACCTTACTGCTGCCGCATTCAATCACTGGAATCCAGCAGGTGTCTAAAAGGGAGGAAAGACAAACAGGCAGCTGAACACACACTGCCACACTAGGCAGGACCCACACAGATAGAGGAGCCTTATGTAAGCAACACAGTCTGTCATACAGACAGCAGACAGGCAGTGACCGGTAATGATGCAGCCACAGACTGGGCTCCCTACAGTTGGGGGCCGTATTAATGCGGTGTGTGGAAGAAGGTGAGAAAAGAGACTGAAAAGAGAAGAGAATGTCAGTCCCAAACAAGACAGGGTTATACGACAGTGAAATAGATTGCTTTAGAGTGTGGGGTTTGAAGTTCTCCAGTTTTGAAGAATTAGCTGAAGGAAGTTGACTCCAAAGTCATTGAACTCGGCAGAAAAATGCTCTGCTGCCTTCTTATTTTTCTTTTTGATTCTCAAGACAGCATGAAAAATGTGATCCTCTGAGGGCTTGGATGAACAGAGAGGTCAGATAAATAGGATGGTGAGCACTTGGAATGATATATATGTTACTGAATCAGTCTAAAGTAAAATCAAGCATGATGATGTTTGGTGCTGCTACAAGCAATTATTTACCATGAAGAAATCCTAATGCTGAATGGATCATTACTCACGGACTGTAGATTGCAATGGATCTTTGGCCACAGGTGACTGAACATTCAGATACTTCAAGTGAAGGCCATACGGACACCAACACCTGACAGTTACTCTGATGAACAGTGTTTGAATAAGCTTAGCTTAATACAGAATTCAACAGACTAATTTGGATTGAACAGGGAGCAGGCAGATCACCGAACTTTGAAGTTGATGATGCTCCAAGATGTTTGTCATGAAGGACTGGTATGAAGAGGTGTGCAATTCATGGAGCTGTTGGAAAATCAGCTCCTGTATCGTTTTCCGTGGTGTGGTTTCGAACAAGTCTTAAAAAATTGAAGCATCATCAAGTCTGACAGCAGCAGCAGTCGTGACATTTTGACAGCAATAGTCATTGTGTTTACGGGGAAACATGCAGGCAGAGGCTGCAACTGCTTGCCGTCTGAAAGCACCTTGAAATAGCACTCCAGTTATTTGGTATTATGCTCTTACAGCAGTGTCATTGTCAACATTTTTTTTTCCAAAACACTTTCAAAATCAATGCAACAAAACCAGAGATATTATCCTTTTTATTCCACACTTCATTCTGCTGGCGCCTACATTTGCAACCCAGATTGGTTGTAGATTTTAGATCAGCTCCAGACGGCTAATGTAGCCTGAAGCAGAGATGATGACTGCGCTATAAAGGTCTCGTGAGGTTCAATTCTCGCTATCTCCACGCCCCCTGACTGTTTTTCATTTGCGAGTTTGTAATCCTAATCAGTAGCAACTCTAAGTGTCATCACTTGAGGCAGTTCCCTGGATTTCACACAGGTCTCTGGTGCCATGAAAGGTTTTATGCAACTTGCTTCACATATGCAGCAATAGTTCCTAAAACCCCTCAAATCCAAGAGCAGCCTTGTTCTGTGGTGGATTGATGCAGCTGCTTCGTTTAAAAAAAGGGCAACATAGTCGGTGAATTTTTAAACTTAATTGAACAAAAATATTCCAAAATTCAATCTATTTTGAGGGATGAATCAGAAAGAGGTAACAATGTGTTTAATTTCTTAATATGTTTTTTATTCAGGAAGGATTCTATCACCACAATGCTTTTGTAAGTTTTCAGTAATAAGAGCTTTTCTTCTAAAGTTTAGTGGGTCAGATCAGTGGACATCACAACTGTTAAGTGTTAAAAAACAAAAGCATTTGTGAGAATTTTCAGAACTCTTCTGTACATTATGTGAGTCAAACAAATGAAATCAATTTAAAAGATGGTTATTTCTGCAATTAAATTGCAATGTAGTATCTGTAAAAATCAACACATTCATCTGTGAAGTCACCCAACCCATTTATGTCAAACAAGAGCTTACTATAAAAGGACTGGAAATAACATCAGTTACAATAATAGCCCAAGAAAAGCAATAATAAGTCTCTGATAGATGACACTGATGATGCAGACTGCACAATCATATGACAAATATGGACATAAAATGATATTAAGACGATATTTATCTTTATGTAGACAACATTATTACCCATAAAACACAGTGCAGTGCCTACATTGTTTTCAGAGTGAACTTAACATAAAACAAAGGAGAGTTTAAGCCAAATACTTTAGTCATATGGAAACTTGCAGAACACGTGGTTGGATGAACTTAACGTAAAGGTCTTAGTGTTTGTAGTTCAGCAGCTCCAAGCAGCAAAGGACTGATAGATACAATGCATTAATGGATGCAGCAAATGATGCTTTGTCCCGCAATAACAAAGGCAAGAACATGCCAGTGGTGCAACACTAAAATATAAAGCTGTTGAAATGATACACAGATGCTTTATGGGCAAGGACAGACAAACATAAAGAATCATTTCATGAAAATTTTCTGTGATAGCCAGGCTACTAGCAAACAATGTTAAGCAGGCAATGAAAGTGGGACACACGGGAAAGAAAAGTGACTATGTTTGGGTGCGAAAAAAAAAAGAACAAATAGTGATCATAATGAATAAAAATGAGCATAGCAAATGTGTAACAGCATAAAGTAACAGTGGCTGCTGCCAAGCTCCAGAAAAGATAGCTGGAGGAAAACTGCATGTGTAAGTAAATAGGCTTATCACTGCCAGGTCATTAAAGAACTGCAGGGATTTTTTTCATTAATACAGTACGATGTCGACACACTGAGGCGGCGGAGGATTTTCAATTCACAGAGTTTGCTTTGGTCTGTGTCCCCTAAAGGCCTCGCTAATGTGAATGTGAGTGCAATCTTTTGCTTCAGTCACTCTCGAGACTCCAGTACAGGAATATCAGCACACTTAATATGCAACAGAAAATTTAATTCTGTAAATATACTCGACAACTATGACCCTCTTTTTTAGTCTGGAAAAAAGACTTGTATTTTTCAGTAAGTCATCACATTCCCTCCTTTGTCCTTTGGACTTGGATGACACAGTTGCTCCATTTTCCACAGAGTTCAAAAGATTTTATATTTTGATCCGCACAGCCTGAGCAGGTTAGCTTAGCCCCAAACTACATCATTGTGGTGAAACAGAAAAGCCAGGGCTAAGCCCAACTTTAGCTTCGTAACCCACTAATCCTGCTTTGTGAGGAAGGCCCTTGAAAACAAAATCTTAATGTCACATCTAATGAGAAAGCCCTTATGCCCCAAAGTTCTTTTCAGATAAGCTTCTTCATGTACCCACTTGCAGCACAAAGCTGAACTCAAAAAATAAGCTCTTTTCATCTTTCCTAGCCTTCACTTTTCTCGTGGATGCTCTGTGTCGCTGTTTGCAAACTGGTTGAAAGTTAACATTTAGCAACTTTTATTTTACACTATTATAGGCATAAATGTTCTTTACAAGGGGAAGGGAAAAAAAACCCTTAAGGACCTGAATAAATGAGGCAAGACAAACCTTGGAACAGAATAGCTACAGCAAAAGTGGCTTTGAAACAGCATCCTGCAGAAATCAATTTGAATACAAGGACTGAAATGGTACACTGAGATAAATTATACATGTTACAATCCAACAGCAGATCTTTTACACACAGAGTCACAGGTTAAGGTCTACTGGTGTGGATTCCTTTTATCTTAAACACGACAGTTGGGGTATTCGATTAATTCTATTGAAATATTGTCACACTGAGTATTCCCGATTAGGCTGTTGTGAGCCGCATTCAGCATTATTTCCCTCCAGGGGTCGGGAAACCACCTCTCCAGCTGTCACAATAAACAATGGCTCCTCGAAGAACCAACCCACTGACCGAAAACTCAACTTTTTCTGCGCACAAAGTCTTCTCTGTTTCTTTATCAGTTCACACAGACTCCGGCTCTGCCCTCATTAACATACCAAAATGCCCGAAACACGTGAGATGCACCTGTTCTGCTCACCTCTAATCTCACAGAGTGCAGGTGTTGTAACATGATGCAGATCTGACTAGTCTTGTGTTTGTGTCGTGTATTCTTATCTAACACAGGTGCAGCATTCATATTAATCATGTAGGACTGGAGGTAAACATTCTTAGGCAATAATTAAATGGTTAATCTGTTTTAAAACCCCTTCAGATATATTTGTTTTACACGAACTGTGAGCTACAATCATTATTTTTTGCCAAAAAAGTCTCATCCTTTCTGAGTCTGAATGCTTTTTGAGGAAAATGATAAATCAAATTGAGAGAGCGTGTAAAGTCTCCTTTCTTTGAAGATATCACAGAGAGAAAAAAAACCTGTGGTTAAAGCATTTGTTGGTCAAAAAACCACAAGATGGAAGTTTTTGAAGTTTGTCATTTTCAGTCTCACTGATAGCATGAATCAGTGGAAACAGCATACTTTCCTTTTGCTCCATCATGATGTTAAATTTGAGGCAGATGTTCGCAGGTTCACAGCAAATGAATCCTAATGATCTCATTGATCCTGACTCTTTTACAAAACATCAAATGGAAAATTTCAGTTTAACTTTGAACATTTTCTATTACAAATAATTAATAAGAAATTGTCCATAGTTTTGGTTTCTGAATAAATATTTGTGAAACTGAAGTTATTCCCATCCACCTCATCTGTACTTTGGGTTTTGTCCTAATTAGCAAATATTAGAAATATTAGCACTAACATGGGTAACTATGACAAGTAAAGAAGTCCTTTTAATTTATATAGCATTGTGTGCTATAGACGTTATATAGCCTCAAATGCAGAATTTCTAAATCAGTCACTTTCCAGATGAGGCAGAGGGATAAGCAATAGAAATATATGAGGAGTACAAGTGAAAAACATAACCAGAAGTATGAGTGAGATAAAACAGATGAACAGAAGGAATAATACATAAAAGGCAAGTTTAAATTCAAAAACATACGAAGCGAAATAAAAGTGGTAAAATCAAACTTTAAAACAACAACAAAGCAAAAAACTGGGTGAGAACAATAGGAATCATTAAAGAAAAGACTTTAACAAGACCATGAGGCAACCTCAGACTAAATTAAAAGCAAGACAAAAGTGGGGATTTATGTGAGTCATGCATTGCCTTGATGTTCCAGTTAAAAGTCCAGCAGCTACATTTTGAACCAATTCTAGATGAAAAAGGTTGAAATAGGTCAACACCATTCATTTAAAGTTTTAGTAAATCCAACCAAGAGATGATGAAATAAAAATGCCTTTATTTTGATAGTTTTGAAGTGATACAATCTGACTTTCTCTACACAGATGATTTTTTTTTTAATTTTATGTTTTTTTGTTTTGTTTTTTTAAGCACACAGTCCAGGAAGGCTCCAAGAATTTTAGGTACAATTTGCAGGTTAACAGACAGGGGGACTAGAGGGACGACCAAATAAAATCAATTCATATTTGATTTATTTAGCTGAGGGGAGTTCTTTGCCTTCCAGCCTTGGATGTCATCTTGGCAGTCTAAAAGGTTCTTCAGTAACAGGCACAATAACACCATAACAGTGACACAAATTATTGTACTTTTAAAAATAGAGCCAAAGGGAAGCAGATGCAGAAAACAAGAGCCCCTAAAATTGTTCCTTGGGGGATGCCATGTTCAGTCAGAGCAGACAACAGTATCTTAATCTGAAGAAAAGGGTTCTCTCTCTGAGATAAGATGTGACCCACCAAACTAGATTGCTGAGCAATAAAACACACACAATATGACCTTTTGAAGTCAGAATGTTAGCACTGGGACTTTGAGTATATTAGGATGCTAATTTTAGCATTTAGCTCAAATCAAAGCCCCACTGTGCCAAAATACCGCCTCACAGAGCTGAGAGCATGGCTGAAGATGATTTAGTTTCTATCATCCTTGTTTTTTTTCCTCCCATTTAATCCATAACATGCAAGAAACTGTGGGATCACTGTAATATTTAAAAGGAGACACACATTAGGAATAGAGGCATATGCATTTCTTTAACAGAAACAGACAGCGAGAGAGTGAAACTGTACAAACTTTATAGATATTTTAATTCTACACTAACACTTCAAAGCAAGATGATGGTTTTTCCCTTTCATGTCTTACTAGGGGGATTTGCTCTGTTTTTCTATTCAAGTGGTGCATCAGTGAGGGCTTGTGCTCAAAGCCCTTCTGCTCTTATCTTCACCCTGAGCCCAGGATAAGACAGGACAGGACTTGCTGTCTTAAGTTGCCCCTCTTTAGGCAGTTTGGCTTCTTGCCTATTGCTGACCTGGAAATGCAAAGCATGGAGTGAGAGCTCTGGAGAGATGACAGAGCTGTGTCCCTGTCTTCCTGACAGAGCTGATCTTTAATGCCGCTTTGCTTCTCCTTAGCTGTCAATCTGCTCTCCCTCCAACCGATAACTGGCTGCTCTTGCCTCCTCTCTAATTGTGTCTCTTAAGCTTAAGTTTGTCATAACATATTGGTGCATGGCATCGTGGCAGTCATGAGCATGGACAGCCTCGACTGCTCTGACAGCCTGGTGCTTGCCAGGCTTACGCCTTAGATGCCCTGTAGTGAAATTGAAGATTTTTTTTCTTCTGGATCCTTGTCCATACTTCAGCAACATATTTAGCAGAGCAGCAGACAGAAGAGTTGCCTCACAGCAGTCCAGCTTAGGTGTAGTGCTTTCACAGCGTGGCTGCACGTTACTGCGGTCACTGGTATTTAGGAATCAGTTTACCTTGATACATTTTCACAGGAGAGGGGCTTAATAACACATTAAGCCGGGAAGGAAATGGGTGTCATCAGAGTGCAGAGGATGAAACTGGCAATAACCTGCTTATTAAATACAGCCGAGTAAATAAATGGATATTTAAAAAGATAATCTGTGAGAGAGATTTGCCATATGGAAACTTCTGCATAGCATCAGTGGCTGATATCCACAGCTCATAAGCCACTCACTTACTTTGAGAGGCTTATGAGTAAATATGGATACTGCTTCTCTCAACCTGACAGAAATCACAAACTCAGAGTAAACTAATTAATTAGGAGAGACAGAACCTGTTTCTCTGACTGCATGCAGATTACACTGCATCTACTTAATAAGTTGCTGAAATATGAGAGAAGAGCAATCTGGCAAACACACTGAGAAGTGTATTTAATTTTATGGTAGCTGGTTTAATATAAAGAATAATAAGAAACTGAGATGATAAAAATGAGAAAATGATTTAAATGGAATATAATGAAAAGATATAAAATAGAAATGTCAAGTTCTTTTAAAAAATACAATTCTTTGTACTCACAGCTTAACAAAAAAGTAACACATTCTTAAATCTGTGTTCTAATTATGAGTGTGTTACTTTGTTTTTCTTATTTATATTGTATATGTCACCTCTTCAAATCAGAATTGTGTTTTGTTTTACTTTTTTCTTCTGACACTTTGCTACAGTGATATTACAAATTTACCCTTGTGGGACGAACAAAGGATTTTTACTCAATTCTATAAAATAGAAAGCTATGAAAAGTAGCCATCAAGTCTCAAAGAATAAACAAAAAGATGCGTTGTTTGTCCTCCAGACGCCCCCATCAGCAGAACAACATAATGACATAATTCAATGTCTGTGCCCTCCTTTCAAAATGTTACAATTTTGTATCATATGAAAGCTAATGCTTAAATTGTTTTTGTTGAAGCACACAAACCATCATAATTTGGGCTGAAATTGCAACCGGGACATTATTGATCATCATCAGTAAAACAGGTGATGACCAAGTAGCTGTGCTTTGGTTAGAAACAATGAAAATTATTCCTCTACACAAACTTTGTTGTTTTTAAGAACCTGAAATCACCAACATTACTGATGTTGTCACTGCTCTTAGGACAGTGTAAAACTAAAAACTCTACAATTCAGTGCAGCCACTGAAAACACAGATTCATGCAAACTTGAGTTGTGTGAATTGTTCCTCCATTTCTAAGGTGACACACATTTATATAGCATTGTGCAAATATGTAAGGCAATTTAAATGTTCAGACTCATATCCATTGCAGTATCATGAGGGAGCTGCTGCTTGATAATGATCCCATACAGTCAGAGTCATGAAGACCTTTTTTCAGCCATAAGTAGAAAAAAACAGTCCTGCAACAGATGGTATGGCCTCCACAGAGTCCTGATTTCAACATCATGCAGTAAATCTAGGATTACATGAAGAGACAGAATAAACTGGGACAGACTAAATCCACAGAACTATGGCGAGATGCTAGAAACAACCTACCTGCCAAATATAATAAAAAGCCGGGTCTATAAAGCATAAAGGATGCAGCATGACCAAATGTTGATTCGATTTAGGGTTTTGTACTGCATAAATGTTCAAATTTAACTGTAAATGTCATTTTTGTTGAAAGCATTCTCCTCTAAGTCTAAAGCATTTACTCAGTACTGTATATACACATTCTCTCTCTGCTGTAACCTAGAAAAATCCATTATACTGTACATGTTACTCTTCACCCTGGAATTTAAGCAGCAGTTACAAGCATGTCCCTCTGTACTTCTGTGCAGAGGGACATGCTTGTAACTGGTTTAAAAGATTGGTCTGTGCTTACAGGGCAGAACAAGGATTAGACTGCTGATATCACTGGATTTCTGGAGTGTGAGTTAGGCAGGATTCAGCTTCTGAATGAACATTTGACAACACTGTTTGGCTTTCGTTTGCCTGTTTCACTGTCTTAATTATTAACTTGTGTTTCAGGGCTTAAATAGAAATGGACTACAAGCAAGTGTCCTTGGTTAGACTCTCTCAGTGTGTGTTTCAGGCAAATGCTACTGAGGGGGGAAAAAAGGAAAACACTATTAATTATTCTTTCACAAGACAAAAAACATTTCAGCTACTGATTTGTCGGAGATAGCAATTGCAACATATGAAATTTGTGAAATGGCTTAAAATGGTTCTTTTTTGTTTGTAGCTGCTTTTGCTTGTCAATTCAGTGTGCTCTTTAGCACATAAACGAATCTCTATGGTCTGGCCTTACACCAATATTGCTGCTGCTTTATATTACATACTGTGCGAATGATGTTAGTTTCTGCTGCTGCAACGACAACAATGACCAACATCGTCTCAAAAACTAGATTTCACCAATAAAAATAGCTCAAAACCGCTTATTGTAATTGGTTTGATGATCTTTAAAGTGCAAAAACATTTTTGGCCCACCTATCTGTGCATATCTGTCTGCACAGGAGTTGGACAAAATGAAAGCTTATGTCAATTTTCAAGATCATGAAGCCAAAAATATAAGCGGCTACTTCACAGACTGCCATGATATCTGTCATGGCTATCGCATTCATGTTATTCTCTGACCTCATGACCTTTCGCACAGCACCACCGTCAGTTCAGAAGCTACCCCTGACCAACACTTATTCATGTTATTTCAAAGTATTGGTTGTGTTTCTATGACATTTCTTGTGGATATTCATGGTTTCCTGACCTTTTCTCTGGAGCTACTGTCAGGTTCAAACTTCAACATGTTCGCAAAAAGTATTAAAACCCAAAGGGAGGGTTGTCTTGAAATTTACTGGCGCTTTTACTCTTTCAAAATATATGAACTCTCTGCAATTTTGCAGACTGTGCCAACAAGGCAAAGAGACAAAATTTGCTCTTGCTCCCAGAGGAACAAAACCCACATGATTTTATGATGCTGTGGCCTTAAATCCAGCACTACCTTCAGAGCAGAATTTGCATTTTTTTTCAGCTGCCTGGGGTCATAACAATGAACACTAAAGAATGCAATCTTACAGACCTTGTGTCTTGTTTTTTTTCCCCCCATTTTAACAGTATTTTAACTTCTGTTCTAGTAAAAAAAGACACGATTCACTCTAGAGTTTGGTGACCTTTATTGACCAAATATTTCTAAGACTACAATATTCTTCTTGCTGCAGTGCCTTTTGTGTTTAGTGTTGCTCGTAAGTACATGAAGTCAGCAAAAGGGTCAAACTATTCCATCCATAAATCATACAAAAAAACTTTATGAGCCCAGTAAGCTGCCCTTTATTATTCAACCACCAAACCATCCATCTATCTATCGAGTTTCTCTTTTCGTAATCCATCTTGGTACTTAGTGATTCAGTTTAATGTGGCAGTCTGACAGTTTGTCTCATACATTTTCACAGAAAAATCAAAAAGCCCACTTACACCTGTGATCTGTACTTCAATAACTTATCTGGACAGTGGGAAAAGCTTGTTAATGTGAGCAGTAAATCCACTCAGAACACACCGGGATGGTGTTGCAATCGGAGCAGCCAGACTGTTTTTAGAAGTGGTCGGGCTTGCACTGTGATTGGTCTCAGTCGGCTTAAAGTTCACCAAACTGGCTCTTTCTGTAACTCAAGAAAGCTCAATAAAAGCTAAAGGAGCAGCAATGGAAGCAAACAGTCAGCCTCTCCTGTTTAATTTACATATTGAGATCAGATCAATTTCAGCCACAGCGGAGATAACAAGAATGCATTTAAACACCAGGTGTAAATGCAAAGGCCCATTGATCAGATGTCAGTATCCAGAAAACTTCTCCCAAGACAGACTGCGTGATAGTACCAGGGCTAAATTTCCTTTATTCAGAAATACTTTCTTATGTCTTTATTGGGTTGCAATAATAGTCCAAACACAAGTCTGTCTCTGACTTGAAACTCAGTATGAGCTATTATCAGATTTTAAGAAAAGACCTTGCTGTCAGTCACTAGACAAAAACCCAAGAAAAGGGACTCTGAGTGTTACCATTTGAATAAATTTTCTCCGCTCAGTTCAGATAAAAAATTAAAACCAACCGTCTTTCTGGATGATTAAAACAAAAGATAAGAAAAGATGGAAATTACTTTGAATAAACTGTTGATTTAAAAAATTTAAGACCCTACATGGAAAACATTTCTGGCACTTTTCTTATCACAAGTAGAGCATGAGTCCACACCTGACACATACAACTTTGTATTTTTCTCACCAAAGCTGGCGGTGCACATGTTATTAATATTTCAACACCTGTTTGGCCAGATCTCGAGGACTCTTTAGTCTTGGATATCTTTGCTTAAGTCATTTTTGTTTTTATTTGTTAAATTATTTATTATTAAGTAAAGTAAAAGATGTTTCTGACCAATTTTTTGTCCATTTGGGGCCCTCTCAAAAAGGTCAACTTTGGCATTGGTTAGAGAGATCAAAACAGTTACTGACTAGTACTTCCAGCAAACACAGGGCAACACTAGAGCTCATTTAAAGTCATGTTTCTGGCCATCTGGCAAATGTAAGACCAATAGCAACTCTGCCTTTGGCTCCGTTTTGGTCACCACTCACTCTAGAGGGAAATCTGTGGCTCTTCAGCTGCTAAATGCTCCACAGTGTTCGCCAGCAATTTTCACTATCTGTTGGTGCTGAGCTGCAGTAGGATTTTAGAGGTTTTTCACTGAAATACACTGCAGACTATGGCCAAAAACAATCCTATAAGAGCAGTGAGGCTGTAAGTCAATAAACTGTTCTGGAACCAGAGAAGATCTATAGGTAACACATTCTCTGTGGATTTGTCGCTTTGACTTCTTTTTGACTCCATACACATACAGTCATTTCATCTGTGCTTAACAGATGAAAGAATGAATACTCTAAGACATTCAGCTCTCTGAAGCTCTACTTACACACAGCAGGGCCTTGAACTAAATGCCAGTGTTGGTTTGCTAAGTGCTCACAATGACAGCAACAGGCTGATGCTCAGCAGGTACAATGTTAACCATGCTCACCATTTAATTTGGTATTTCAGCATGCTAACATTTGCTAATTAGCACAAAACACAGTGTACAGCTGTAAATGATGAGTGTAGTGAGTGTTGTACTGAATTCATCATTAACCAGAACTTCAGCTGATGTTGGCAATAGAAATAAAGTCAGAGATTAATAAACATTGGAACATAACACAATAAATGTTTTTAGTTTAAAACCTTAAAGTAATATTTGGGAGATTACATTAAAAGTCAAAATTGTTAACCTGCCAGTTGTGTTAATTAAGGAGATCACCAAAGTTGATGTAGTTCATCCTCTGGGGGCTAAGAATGCTGTTACAAAATAGAAGCTGGTGGACCGATAAACAAACTCACATTTTGAGAGTCATGCAGCTGAAATAGTCCTCAGTTTTAAATAATTGCAGATACCGTTCTGTATCACTGTGAGCCAGCTGGGTTTTGAACGCATTGCATATTGGTAACCAGGTACAGACGAACCAATTAACATTTTTCACTAACAGCCACAATGTTTGCAAAAGGTCACACTGTAGAAATTATTTCTGGACTACTTCAGAGTTGTCTCGCAACAAGTAACCTCACATTAACATTTGCATTCTCCTGTGACCCACAGGGAGAGGCTGAGATGTATCATTATACAGTATCGCATTATTGTAGGCTGCTGCTCACGGTGAATGCATTCAGGGTCGGCGCACCCTCAGCTGTGCCTGCTCAGGCACAAGTCTCGACTGTTGAATTTAGATAGAAAACTAGAGGAGCACGTTCATAACTTTCACTTCGAGCCAGGCTGCAGCTCTGATTATGACTGCAGCCTTGGGATAGCTGTCACCGTGGCTGTAGCCATGGTGGTGCTTTGGTGGTTATGGTTATGGCTGTGGCACATTCATGTTTAACGGCTGTAGCAGTGATTGCATGCGGTGGTTGTGTGTGTGTAGTGTTAAAGTGGATCAGTGTTGTGCTGAAGCCACAGCGTTCCTCCTGTGGCATGTCGGCAACACATCTGTCAGGTCAGTTTTAAAGTGATGGGCATGTTCATAACACCACAGAATGAACAGCCAATTACTATATTCAGTCACAGTGGGGCAGAGCATCCGTGGCTGTATGAGATCAGCCTTTTAAAGCAAGTATTATTCTGTAAATGCATCATGTAAAGTGTCAAATCATGTCTCCTTTCTGTAGCATCTGCAGAGCTTTTGCCTAAACTGCACACTAACTGTTCACATTGATCAGAAGGAATACAAAACCTATTGCAAGATACTGCAAAAGTAATTCAGAAAAAAAATCCCAACCATGATCTTTTGGGGCTTTGTGATACTGCAATATCACCATCTCATAGCACTCTATCATAAGAAATGTATTGATCAGAAGCCATTAAAGTCAGCTTTAAGTTTAAACTGCCTATACATCTACTTATTTTATGTTACTGTAGCCACATCACTCAAGCTATTATAGTCTCACATTAAAGTCAAATGGGGTTTTTCCAGATGACTGCAAATGCTGCTAATTTTCACACTATTTCTCTCCCACTCATTTGTTTCCCTAAATTAATTAGCTTTATTGAGGTAAATTGCCCAGCCTTAGTCACTGTGTGGTGTCTGCGAGGGAGCCATGGGTGAATGTGTCACGCTCAGGGGTAGGAAGCGGTGCAAGAACTCGGATCAGGTGTGTTAATGGTTCTTTATTGCTAAAGGAGGGGAGTGTTTAGTGGAGGAAGGGTTGGCTGTGGGGGTTCGCAGGGCTGGGGATCTCGGCTGGGTTTTGGCTGTGGTTCAGGGCTTGGTCTGGGCTGTGGTTCCGGGGTCCGTCTCGGGCGTGGTTCGGTTCGTGGTCGTGGCTGTGGATGTCTCTTGGCTGTGGTTCTAGGCTCGGCCTGAATCGTGGTTCGGTTCGTGATCGTGGCTGTGGATTTCTCTTGGCTGTGGTTCTAGGCTCGGCCTGGGTCGTGGTTCGGGTCGTGGTCGTGGCTGTAGATTTCCCTTGGCTGTGGTTCTAGGCTCGGCCTGAATCGTGGTTCGGTTCGTGATCGTGGCTGTGGATTTCTCTGGGCTGACTGCCTGTGCTGGGTCCGGGATTCGTTCAGGCTGAGCAACTGGAACTGTGAAGGCAGACAGAGGACAAGAGATTTACTGTTCGTTGATTTCAATTCCGATTTCAGAATATCTAGACAAGGATTCGTATGGCATGAGCTTGGCTGGAGAGTCACTAACATGGTAGTCGTATAACAATCCGGCGTCGAATGAATGTCTGAACCGGCCTTTTATTGTCAGAGAGGTGTGATGGTGAATCTGAAACAGCTGCTCAGCCCGCCCTGCACCCTTGATGAGAGGAGTGGCCTCAGCTGATGCTGAAACCACTCTGACCTAATTATGGGAGAGAGAGTTGGGCCAGAGCACAACACAGACAGGCACAACATGGCACAAAAAACAAGGCTTGGTCTGGAGGACAACACAAAACCTGGAAAGAGTCCAGGAACCCAAGCAGTCAGGCCGAGAGTCATAACAGTACCCCCCCCTCAATGGGCGCCCCTCGGCGCCCTACAGGGCTTGTCAGGGTGGGCGCGGTGGAAGTCCCGAATGAGGGAGGGGTCCAGGATGCGGGCCTTGGGTACCCACAAACGCTCCTCTGGTCCATAACCCTCCCAGTCCACCAAATACTGCAGACCCCGACCCCGACGGCGGACATCCAGCAGCCGCGAAACCGTATACACCGGATCGCCATCCAGCATGCGAGGAGGCGGGGGGACGGGCACGGGAGGGGCCAGAGGGGCTTCCCGAACCGGTTTGATTTGAGACACATGAAACGTGGGATGAACTTTCAGTGACGGAGGTAAATCTAAACGAACAGCGACAGGATTAATGATTTTGGAAACGGTAAAGGGACCAATGAACCGGAGAGACAACTTCCTAGGACAGGCACGTAAAGGCAGATATTGAGTTTTTAACCAGACCTTCTGACCCGGGGTGTAGATCGGCGCCTCGGACCGATGACGATTCGCCAGATCCTGAGTACGGCGGGACGACCGGAGCAGGGCGGCACGTGCCCGACGCCAGGTGCGAGCGCACCGGCGGAGATGGGACCTGACCGAGGGTACCTCAATATCCTGCTCTTGTTCCGGAAACATGGGAGGTTGGTATCCATACACACACTGGAACGGAGAGAGACCCGTAGCGGCACTGGGGAGGGTGTTATGGGCGTACTCCACCCAGGGGAGTTGTTTGCTCCAGGAACCCGGATCCTTTGATGACACGCATCTAAGGGCCGCTTCCATCGACTGATTCAGCCGCTCCGTCTGGCCATTGCTCTGGGGGTGAAAACCAGAAGATAAACTGACCGTGGCTCCAAGGGCCGAACAAAAAGACTTCCAAACCGCTGAAGTAAATTGCGGCCCACGGTCAGATACAATGTCTCTCGGGAGACCATGGGCACGAAAAACATGGTGAACCAATAAATCTGCGGTTTCTCTGGCCGAGGGAAGTTTCGGCAGAGGAATCAAATGAGCAAACTTTGAGAATCGATCAATTATAGACAAGATAACCGACTGACCGTGAGATGGAGGCAAACCCGTGACGAAGTCCAAGGCGATGTGCGACCAGGGTCGTCGAGGAATGACCAAAGGCCGAAGAAGACCTGGAGCAGACGCGGTGGAAGTCTTATTTTGTGCACAGACGGAGCAGGCGGCAACGAACTGGCGACAGTCTCCAGCCATGGAAGGCCACCAAAACCGCCTTTTAAGGTTCGATAAGGTTCTAAACTCCCCTGGGTGGCAGGCAAACTGGCTGGAGTGAGCCCACTGCAGGACTTCTGATCGGGCTGCTTCAGGAACGAACAAGGTTCCAGGAGGACCGGCCTCGGGGAACACCTGATCTTGCTGAGCTTTCTTGACCACTGACTCGATATTCCACGTGAGGCAAGCCAGGTGACAAGGAGAAAGAATGGGTTCTGGATTCTTAGGAAATGCCTCCTTTGAGGCGATGCGGGACAGCGCATCGGGTTTACCATTACTAGAACCGGGACGATATGCCAGAGTAAACTGAAACCTATCAAAAAATAAAGACCACCTGGCTTGCCTCGGGTTTAGTCTCTTGGCGGTCCGTAAGTACTGGAGGTTCTTATGGTCTGTCCAGACCAGAAACGGCACCTCTGCACCCTCCAGCCAGTGCCGCCACTCCTCCAGTGCCATCTTTACAGCCAACAACTCTCGGTTACCGACATCATAGTTTCTCTCCGCTGGTGAGAGTTTTCGGGAGAAGAACGCACAGGGGTGTAGCTTCCCATCTCCACCTGCACGCTGAGACAGCACCGCTCCTACTCCGGTGTCCGAGGCGTCGACCTCCACAATGAACTGTTGCGTGGGATCTGGCTGAACAAGAACAGGAGAGGAAACAAACTTAGATTTCAACGTGTTAAAGGCATGATTCGCTGCCGGAGACCAAACAAACGGACGTGAACTGGACGTGAGTGTTGTGAGGGGAGACGCAATCTGGCTGTAGTTCTGTATGAAGCGGCGATAGAAATTGGCGAAGCCCAGGAACCGCTGGAGCTGTTTGCGGTCCCCGGGCTCCGGCCAATCCGCCACCGCCGCCACCTTGGCAGGATCCATCCTGACCTCCCCCGCGGCAATGATGTAACCCAAGAAGGTCACCGACGACACGTGAAACACACATTTTTCGGCCTTGACAAAAAGCCGGTTCTCTAACAGCCGCTCGAGAACCTCTCTCACGTGTCGCCGGTGCTCCCCCAAGCCGCGGGAGAAGATCAGGATGTCATCAAGATACACGAAGACGCACCGGTTCAAGAAGTCCCTCAGGACGTCGTTCACCAGATGCTGGAAGACAGCCGGAGCATTCGTTAACCCGAAAGGCATAACGCAGTATTCAAAGTGACCAAATGGAGTGTTAAACGCTGTCTTCCATTCATCCCCCTCCCGCACCCGCACCAAGTGATAGGCATTTCGTAAGTCTAGCTTGGAAAAGACGGTGGCGCCATGCAATGGAGTAAAAGCGGAGTCGATAAGCGGTAAGGAATACTTGTTGCGAACCGTGATGTCGTTTAATTTTTTATAATCAACGCACGGTCGGAGTCCGCCGTCTTTTTTCCCCACAAAGAAGGTCCCCGCCCCGACTGGGGAAGTAGACGGACGTATTAAACCTGCGGCCAACGATTCCCTAATATAGTTCTCCATGGCTGATCTTTCCGGTTTCGAAAGATTATATAGCCTGCCATTCGGCAAAGGTGCACCCTCCAACAAGTCTATAGCACAGTCATAAGGTCGGTGTGGGGGCAAGGTCTTAGCTCGGTCTTTATCGAAAACATTAGCTAAATCATGGTATTCCGGTGGTACGCCAGATAGATCAGGGTTAAAAGACAGAGTTCTAGGCTCTGGGCAACCGGGGGTCTCTGCCGAACCCAGACATGATGCATAGCAGTCTGTACTCCATGTTAAAATCTTTCCCAGTTTCCAATCTATCTGAGGGTTGTGCTTACTTAACCAAGGATACCCCAAAACCACGGGCGAGTTCAAACCCGATAAAACATAAAAAGACAAGGTTTCAACATGGTTACCTGATGTCCGGAATGTAACTGGAAGGGTCCTGTCACTGACCTGGGCTAGGCGGCGACCGTTGAAAGCTACAGCACATAGAGGCATCTTAATGCATTCTGTAGGCAAAGATAAACGTCTAACTAAGGTCACATCAATAAAGTTACCCTCCGCTCCGGAGTCAATGAGAGCTTCCACCGGTGTTTGGGATCCCTCCCAGTGAAGAGAGGAAGAAACCAAAAGGTGTGTTAGCACAGGGGAGACTGATGCCTGGCTCACCCGGATCTCCCCAGACCTAGGTGAGCCGGGTCTTTTCCCGGCCGGGATGGGCAAACGGCCACTAGGTGGCCCCTCTCGCCACAATAAAAACATGCCCCTCTCCTGATGCGCTCCGCTCGTTCCTCCGGAGAGAGGCGGGCCCTTCCGAGCTGCATGGGCTCCTCGCTCATGGTTGTAGCGGATCTGGCTGGCGGAACCCTTCGTGGAGGTGGGGTAGATGGAATCGTCGGAATGTAATCTCCAGGTCGTGGTTGCGCAGCGAGGGTAGAGCGCGTCGCCTGCAGGTGGGTAACTCTCTTTTCTCGCCTTCTCTCTCGTAGTCTATTATCCAAGCTGATGGCTTGATCTATAAGCGTGTTCAGATCCGCTGCTTCATCTCGGCGGGCCAGTTCATCCTTTAATTCCTCCGAGAGACCACGAAGAAACTGGTACCGGAGGGTCGAGTCGGTCCAGTCCACCTCAGCTGCTAACGTCCGGAACTCTACCGCGTAGGTGGCCACACTTTGATCCCCCTGAAGCAGGTTACCCAGTCTTTTCATGGCTTCCGCTCCTCGTACTGGGTGATCGAATGCCCGCTTCATCTCTTCTATGAAGGTCGCGTATGAGGCGCACGCGGGACGTTTATTCTGCCAGACCGCCGAGCCCCATCGAAGCGCTGAACCCTTCAACAGGCTCAGAGTGTAAGATATTTTCTGTTCGTCGGTGCGAAATTTCTGTGGCTGAGTGCTAAAAACTAATGATACCTGCATCAGGAAGTCTCCACAGGCTCCCTGATCCCCAGCGTATCGCTCCGGGTCTGGTATCTTGGGTTCCGGAGCCCAGTTCGGGGTTAACATAGCTTGGTCATTGCTGAGAGATGGGGGGTTCGGCGGAGGAGCTGGGGAAGCTGGAGGGGGCTGCGGGTTTGAGAGTCGAGCGAGAGCGGCGGTGATCTGGTGCAGCTGGGTACTCATGTCCCCCGATCGGTTGTTCAGAAGCTGACAAGTTGCTCCAAGCTCCTGAAGCGCTTGACTGTGCTGTTCCAGCACCGTGGGAGCTGAGGATATCTGCGTCATGTGGTCGGACAGGGTCTGGAGTTGGGCCGAAACCTGGTTCCCCGCTTCCACCAGATCCTTCAAGGTCTTACTGTGCTGTCCTAGAAGTTGACCATGGATGGCAACAGCCTGGAGGACCTGGGCGGGGTTTGGTTCTTCGGGACCTGAGTTCTCCGCTTCCATTGAGGCCGGATTGTTCTGTCACGCTCAGGGGTAGGAAGCGGTGCAAGAACTCGGATCAGGTGTGTTAATGGTTCTTTATTGCTAAAGGAGGGGAGTGTTTAGTGGAGGAAGGGTTGGCTGTGGGGGTTCGCAGGGCTGGGGATCTCGGCTGGGTTTTGGCTGTGGTTCAGGGCTTGGTCTGGGCTGTGGTTCCGGGGTCCGTCTCGGGCGTGGTTCGGTTCGTGGTCGTGGCTGTGGATGTCTCTTGGCTGTGGTTCTAGGCTCGGCCTGAATCGTGGTTCGGTTCGTGATCGTGGCTGTGGATTTCTCTTGGCTGTGGTTCTAGGCTCGGCCTGGGTCGTGGTTCGGGTCGTGGTCGTGGCTGTAGATTTCCCTTGGCTGTGGTTCTAGGCTCGGCCTGAATCGTGGTTCGGTTCGTGATCGTGGCTGTGGATTTCTCTGGGCTGACTGCCTGTGCTGGGTCCGGGATTCGTTCAGGCTGAGCAACTGGAACTGTGAAGGCAGACAGAGGACAAGAGATTTACTGTTCGTTGATTTCAATTCCGATTTCAGAATATCTAGACAAGGATTCGTATGGCATGAGCTTGGCTGGAGAGTCACTAACATGGTAGTCGTATAACAATCCGGCGTCGAATGAATGTCTGAACCGGCCTTTTATTGTCAGAGAGGTGTGATGGTGAATCTGAAACAGCTGCTCAGCCCGCCCTGCACCCTTGATGAGAGGAGTGGCCTCAGCTGATGCTGAAACCACTCTGACCTAATTATGGGAGAGAGAGTTGGGCCAGAGCACAACACAGACAGGCACAACATGGCACAAAAAACAAGGCTTGGTCTGGAGGACAACACAAAACCTGGAAAGAGTCCAGGAACCCAAGCAGTCAGGCCGAGAGTCATAACAGAATGGGAAATGGTTTGGAAGGAAAAAGCCAGCAGATAAAAACGGAACAATAGAATCCCTGAATGCAATTAAGCAAAAGAATTAGAAGTGTCTGCTGTGAAAAAAAGAAATGTCCTGCCTCAGTAGATCCTCTCGTTCATGCAGGGAAAAAGAACTTTGGTGTACAGATAAAGTAAAGCCTTTCATTCGGGAGCTTCTGGTGTCCAAGAAGTGAGGAGAATTTCAGACTTAATTTTCATGCTGTGAGCTCAGTGTGCATGACATTAAGAACACCTTCTTCACTGACTGGTATTATATTTTCCTCCCCAAACAGCAGGTGCTCTTTGAAAAAAAATGGATTTTACAAGATGTTCCACATGAATGCCGGCAAATACTGACCCCTTTGCCTTTCATGTTTCTAGCAAATTTTCTCATGGTGGATCTCACCCACCGTCTAACGCTACTCGGTTAGAATGAAGATCCCGGTGTAAGTTTAAGTCACTGGAATGTTTAATGAACCATTCCTGGAAAGTGTAGCTCTTGAGGATCGAGGAATTGTCAGATTTACACATGAATCAGCTGTCATCTTCGAATGCAGTTAATTAGTGAGGATGTTTTGATTTGTGTGATGTGACATTTGAATGCCTCTCCATTGTAATCAGGCAATAAAGAAACAAGAATCTGACAGCGTTGGGTATCGCAGTCAATTTATGTTCTGATTAACCCACAAATCACCCCTAGAAAATGTGATTTATCATAGTTACATCTGCTTTTTTTTTTAGACAGAAAAGCTACCTGGCATGTTAAAAGGGGACAATAAGATGAGGTCAGAAATCTGTAATCTGCATGTAACAGCACGGTAGAGGAAAACAAAACTAATCACACATCATGTTTTGTCCGTTGTTCTGCAACATGATCGACACTCTCATCAAGGATGTGAAAAAACCCAGTGAACTCGACAAACAGGATACAAAAACAGACAAGTGGGGGAAGTTTTGGATCTTTCCTCACCAACACTGTGATTGTTTAGGATTAGTGCTGTTTGTATTTTGTGTATGGTTGCTTCCATTCACACTGTAGGTCTGAATTAAGCAACTATAAGGCATTGTCTGGTAAGAGTTCCTTTTAATGTGATTTTGCATGATCGAGAAAAAGGAATTGACTGGTGTGTGTGTGTGTGTGTGTGTGTGTGTGTGTGTGTGTGTGTGTGTGTGTGTGTGTGTGTGTGTGTGTGTGTGTGTGTGCTGATGTGAACAAAAACACATAAAACAAGAGAACCTGACTATACAATGTTTTGAGAGCTGCAGTGTAAAGTAGCCATTTATGTGGGAACAGCTTGGAATTATTTCATTTCTAAATACAGAGTAAACAACAGCAACAAACAAAAAAGCAAGGAAAAAATGGAAACATGGCCTGAGGGACAAAATTACTGTAAATAGGAGACGGAGTCTCACAGCAATCAAGCTCTGCTGCTGAATTTACAGAATGCACTGAGTTTGCTGACGATGCTGATTAGTTACAGGAATTAAAAATAATTCAAAGTCAATTTAAAGTTCTTAATAAGGCACTTAATGTGCTTTTCTCAATACCCATAGACGTGACTCCGAATTCTTGATTGACAGACGATTGTTCATATTTACTGAAAAAGTGTTTATCCTTTAATTCTTTCAAGGCCTCAAGAAAAAGTTGAGGCACAACTTTCACAGCATTCGTCACTAAGTTTGAAGAAAATCAAAATGAGGGACCACTCTTGTCAGATTTTCCTCCTCAGTTGTTACAATTTTACATCATCATTAATTCATCTTACTTTCTTTCTCACTTAGCAGATGACACATTTCAAGCAGAGAAGCAGATGTACAAGCTGATTGGTGTGATCTGTAGAACAGAAGCACGCCATGCGTGGAACATTATACCATACAATTTTGCATAGTTAGTCAGTTGGAGTGAGACAGATGTTGTCAGGAAACAGAGGACGACTTGACTTGAAATGATCTCCTCTAGCTTCCTTTCATGTGGCTAATTTGGAAATAATGTTGGCATAATATGCAAAGTTGTATTCCTTCTGAGCATGAAAAAGCTTTAAAATGAATATTGGATTCTTGGATTCAGCAGTTTAATTAGGAAGGGCAGTGAAATACCATGAACTCATTAAGAGAAAATCATATTACCAACATCTCTTGACGTGTACAGAATTAGTTAAAATAGCATTTGTGAATATTGATAGACATTTGGTTTGGTAAAACCACACTACCATTCAGTTAACTTTTTAGTCCTCATTAGCCACATAACATGAGCAAACTTTACATCGTATGTTAATACTGAAGACATCAAAGCTATAAAAGAATACATATGGAATTATGTTGGAAGCAAAAAAGTGTTAACCTTCAGTATTAATCTACAATGTAGAAAAAAATACAAATAAATAAAAAGCATTGAATGAGAAGGAGTGTCCAAACTTTTGACTGGAAGTGTATGTGGAGCACTTGGCTCGTAAAACATGTCAGAATGCAAATGTACCTGTTTTATCATCCTGAAAATAAAGTTCTACTTAATGTTTCCAATCAAAGATGAAATAAACACTGTCTTTACAGAAAACTATGTCTTTCAACTGATATACTTTAGATGAGCAATCTGTATATTTGTACTGTGTGACCTCTGTGCTGCTGGAACAAACATCGTATAATTCACTGTTGATTTTATTGCTTTGCAGCAGGCTGCAGTATCATTTAGCATAGCTTGCACTAGTTATGAAAAGTTATTAACTGCCCTGACAGCTTTCAGTTTAAAAAAATAACAGCTTTGACTTTGTTTCGTCTTTTGCAGTGACAAAGTGCTCGATTTTAATGCTGCTGTGTGAGGGGCTCAGTGAACTTTTGCAGAACAAGAGGGCACATTCACACAGAGCTTTGTTTTTGTAAATCCTTTTCACATGCTGTGACCAGTAGTATTCTGTGATACTTCAAGGGAAAAGACCTTGAAGCATCTCGACTGAGATGAAATACCATTGTTTGCTGAATATGAGACAGAATGGTGAAGTAGGATGCTGGCTGTAGAGTGGAGGGGGGTTTCAGGAAGGATTGCTGTGGCTTTTGGGATCGGCAGACCCCCGGGGGACCCTGTGAGAGATCAGAGAAGAAAGAAAGAAAAAGAAGAGGGGGGGGGGAGGCTACAGAGAACAAGAAAAAACAAGAATACAGGTCAGGAAGGCTTTCAAACAACAGAGATGACAGGAGGAGCAGTGTGTGGTTCTGCCCTTGAACTTGAACTAAGTCGTTTCTTTTTACAGTGATTTGGTGGGATGATGTCTGCTCGGCTCTCTAGTAACCAGAGCTGGGTTCTGACTAATCTGTGAATTTGTTGCTACATCAACTTGGCATCAGTCTCACTACAAACCCACTGAATACATTATAAAGCACTACACTTGTGCAATGACATATTAAAAATCTTTCTCCCTCCATTGCTCTTGTGTGGTGACAACAATAAATTGACAAAAATGAAAGTCTGAGGGTTTGTGTTTGTTGCATCAATGGTTGACAAAGCCCATTATATGGAGGGTAGCCAGTCGACACTGCAGTCATTACCAGGCGGAGAGAAAACAACTGTGCTTACTCTGCCATCACATCCAGAGCACTTCTCTGTGCACTTGCTTCTTTATCTGAAAGACTTTAAACTATGTAGTTTCACTAAACAATTGGGTAAGGGAACAGTTGGAAAAATACAGATCTCTGCACCTGAAAACATGCAATAAGACATATGGCCAAACACAAATTTGTAAATGTCATAAAAGTCACACTCCAGTATCATCAGATGAGAGTCATGCAAAAGCAGTTGCAAGGAGGAAAGCATTTAACATGGACCTCACTAGTTTTGCGCATATATTTGAGTTTTTTGTTGTTCAGTTGTCTGAGTGCTGATAGCAGTGTGTGACTTTCAATAACCTTTGCATTTTGAAAATCACATCCTGAGCACATCCATTCAGCACAAAGCTTAAAGGACATCCTTTGTTGAGGTGCTGAGCTTTAATACCCTACACTTAGAGGATTAAAGGGGGTGTGTTGGGTGGAGGTGCAGTCAGGTAAGTGAGACTGCGGGGTTCAGAGAGGTCCACACCTGAACAAAACCCTGCCGGTCAGACACAGGCTACTGGGTGGTGACACACCGCATGAACAGCCCCGGAGGAGTATCAGAGCTCACTGCAACACCAGTAACATAAGACCCAGAAAGATCCTGTTCGATAGAAGCCAAACTCAAGGGCCCATTTTCACTTTTTATTCATGATATTAGGAGTACAGTGAGCTTTAATAACAAAGAAGATAAAATCGATGCTGAGAAAAATAAGAGAAACACTTGGCAAACCTTCACCAGGCAACCATCTTTATTTTTCTGTGGTTGGTTTCTGAGTGGGTGACTTCTCTGTATTGTGTAAGTACATGTCGCAAGCTTGTTTCGAAAATTTCATGCTTTACCATCTTCGTGCTCAACTAAAATACTACTTCACTCCGCTAATCTGCAGAAGGGATGCAAGCAACGTATCAGAGGCTGATTTACAGGCGTGCTGTCGCTTGCAAGTTCCTCCTCATTCCTCTCATGTTTTGCTGGATGACTATGACATTTCCAAAATCAAACCAAATATTTCCTTTTTTTCCTTTCACTGCCTTGTTCTAACACATGTCACTTTGAACCGTTGACAAGATTAAGTATTTTGTTGAACAGAATAGAATAGTATACAGTGCTGTAACTGTGTTATAGGAATATACTGTGTGTCTGCAAATGCCTTTTCAATGAAAAAAAAGCAACTAACCTTTGCATTCCCTCTCTGACAGACTGAAAGCTTAAATATCTGTACACTACACTGAATGTGAGTGTGGTAGGTGAAGAGAGAGTATTGATTTTTTTTTTTTTTTTTTTTTACATTATGGTGAAAAATTGTTGTGGAAGAACACTTAAGGGTTAGTTTTTATCACTTATGTTAGATCTTAGGCTACAGTGTAAATCAATGTGCAATCAGCGCACAGCAAATTGTGCTGCAGAAAGTAGTTGAAAATCCTCCTGCTTATCGGGCTCTCGTGTCCTCTCATCCTCAGCAACATAATGGTGTTTTGTATCAGCAGTTATACATGATCATAATAGATTATCTACTGCCCTCTACATCTGCTGCCAGCTGGAGAGTGACAAGTTGATTTATGGGACTTGGAGGAACAGTAATGAATTAATTAGTTTGATAAGTTGCACTCGTCAAGGTCACTGTCCACTGGTTCCCATACATCCACTCGCTGGCTGTAAATCTGATTAAAACACGGCGAATAAACAATCAGCGGGCGACCATAAAAAGACATGACAACCGCCAACATCATTATGCGTCATCTTTCTGTTTGTTTTAGCTTTATTTATAGTCTTTAAAACTGCCTGTCATCTAACTGAGGGTTCCAAAGCTTGCCTCGAGGAGTTTTCAGTTAATTAAACACCATTTAACTTATTTAATTATGCAGTTTATTCATTTTACACAAAAATATATCTTATTTTTTTTCTAACATGTATAAAGCTCATATTAAAAGAACTGCCGTACGCATTACAATGAGTTTCAGCTGACTTCTAATAATCAGCAGGCCTGATGAAAAGCAAGCCTGATTAGAAATGTTTAATTCAACACAGAGTAATGTGGCAAAACCAACCAAGAGGAATGTAAACATGGAGGCCTTAACTGTAAGACTGCGCTGTCAGATTAAATTATAGTCTTATAATTAGTATCCTGTCTTAATTACAGCCGGTGCACTGAGTTTATCTTCTCCGGTTTTGTGTTTGGCTGCTGAATGGTTTAAGACAACAGGTGACACATTCACTTATTTCTGCTTTGTTTACAAAAAAATTTCCCATGATCCAGTAGAAGCATGTAATAATCTTTGAACAACAGATATCTGCCCAAATTTAAAGTGAAAACATCTCCTGGTACGGCCCATGGTTGGATGTTGAACGAAAGATATTGTTGATTTTCCATTATTCTGTTTACCACTTATTTGACCTCCACGTTTGCTCGTGTAAAACGAGAAACACAAAATGTAAAGAGATTTTTAATGAGAGCAGCAGGAACAGACTCTGACATATCATCACCTTTAAAGGTGAGAAGAAGAACACTTTGGGCGGCAGTTCTTCTTTACACATTTTAAAAGGTGCGGAGCAACATTAGCATTCGTACAGAGTCATGTCTCCGGCCACCTGCAACTCTCCTCTTGCATGTGTTTTTGGTCTCTACCACCTCCCGAGGGAAATATCTGGCTCTTCAGCTGCTGAACGCTCCACTATGCTCATCAGCTAGTTGCTAACTGTGACTCTGCCGTTTGGTGCTGAGCAGATCATGCGTAGAGGCTGTTCTCTGACAGCAGCTGCCTGCCAGATGAGCAGTAAATTTTCAGGATGGAACACCAAAAAATCTAAAAGCTGGTCACTGTTGCCCTGCAATAATAAATGTAATTGACTGTAAATGGGGGGGCTGTACAGTGCCTTGGTGGTTAGCACTCTCGTCTTTCAGCAAGAAGATCCCTGGTTTGTGTCCTGGCCTTCCCGGGATCTTTCTGCATGGAGTTTGCATCTCCCTGTGCACGCATGGGTTTTCTCCGAGTAGTCCAACTTCCTCCCACAGTCCAAAAATATGCTGAGGTTAATTAATTATTCTAAATTGCCCCTAGGTGTGAATGTGAATGTGACTATCTGTATATGTAGCCATGCGACAGACTGGAGACCTGTCAGCTGGGATAGACTCCAGCCTCCCTCTCCCCTCCTGCGACCCTAATAAGAATGAGCGATGTCTAGATAACGGATAGATGGATGGATGGACTGTAAATGGAAAAATGTAGAATACAGGATTTAAACAAAACGCCTCAAGGATAAAGTTTACATAGAGGTTCGATAAGTTAAGCAGCCAGTATGCCTGTGTTAGACATTAAGAGTTTAGCTTCTCAAACTTGGAGATGTGAAGGTGTCTCTGAGACGAACTGTCCTCCTCACCCTGTGTTCCCAGAGGCTGCCGTTCAAATGATGAATCCCATTAGCAGACCATCCACCCCCTTTAGTTCTCCTACTTAGTGTGCCAGGAAAACCAGATTTAATTTACTCCCAAAATGGATCTGTCACCTGTAGTCACCGCCAATTTCTTCAGTTTAAGGGAGGCACAAGCGTACAGTTTCCATTTATTGGTCGCAGCAAACTAAGAACTTCCACTTTGCTCAGCAAAATACCTCAGACTCTTTCCTTTTGCAGGCCATTAGTTCCCCGATCAGAGGGAGTTAAGATGGGCAGATTTTACCAAAGCTGAGGCTGTTAAATAGAGGTGGCCTGTGGGTTGTGGGTTTCATTGATGATGCAACTGAACGGGCTCAAGCTGTGTGAAACACCCAAAGTGACCCAGCAGGGAGCTCAGGGGGAGAAACCATTTAGCCAGCTCAGCATGTATATGAAGCAGGCACCATTATATCCCATTTGCAAACATAGGGAACGGGATCTGATGTTATTGTTTGAGGGAGGCAATTTAATTTTATTGCTCAGTATGCCTCAAGAACGATATCAGTTAGTTTGTCTTCATGAATGCTATGCGGCGTTCCTGCCTCTCTGTTTCTGTAATGTCATATCTCCCTTTATCTTTTTTTTTTTTTTTTTGCCATAACAAGCAAGCAATGTTTCTCACAGTTGCTATAAGGCTCTTTAAGAAAAAGGCTGTAATTTCTGACAGTTGTAATATCAAACCACAGCATGTTAGTATGTGAGCAGTTTCAAAGCTCGTTTCTTTTCATGTGGTTCTTTATGCTAGAAAGTCAAATCCTAGTGTCAATCTTGGCAGTGAAATATGAAACTGTAAGAATGCTCACGATGAAATTAAATCTCTGGTGATGAAGTGAATATATTTCTATGGATGTAACATATGGATATAAAAGAGAAGACTTCTATACTGAAATGTCATTTCTGAGGCAATTAATGGTGCATTTGAGGTATGTGCTGTAACAGCAAAACATATAAAATACTTGCAAATACAAAATCCACACAAGGGTTTTGTGTTTAACAGTAACAGGAATTAAGGTCAGGGACATTTTTTTTTAGGTACATTATTTCTTTTCATTCTAAGTTACACTGTGTGCTCATGCACTGCTAATGGGAGACACAAAAAATTATTTGCGAGAGAAACATATTGCCATGTCATTTTTTGTTGCCCAAAAAAAAAATGTTTTAATTAAGCATCTCTTAAAAGTCAAGTCCTTGCACAGGTTAGCATTAAGATCATAGCATGAAGCTTGATTGTTTGAACCTGCTGCTTGTCTTGCCTGTTCTCTGACAGTAATCTGCCTCTGGAATAGGCTCCAGTCCTCTAAGACCTGACAGATAAGGAAGGTATAGCAAGTGGATATCTCCAAAGTCA
The DNA here is from genome assembly GCF_021347895.1 of Acanthochromis polyacanthus. Lineage (NCBI taxonomy): Eukaryota > Metazoa > Chordata > Actinopteri > Pomacentridae > Acanthochromis > Acanthochromis polyacanthus. Next base: position 11,301,767 of record NC_067114.1, on the reverse strand, counting down.
CATCTTGCAGTTTCAGTTGATACTAAACTGTTTCACAAAAATGTGAGCTTTTCTCTGACTTTCCCAAAACGCTGTTGTTGCATAAACTCTGGTCAAGTTGCCTGCACTTTGTATGTCTGCCCTACACCCTGACCTCCTCTCTGCAATTCTTACTATGACTTGTTAACTGTATGCAAAGGTGCAAAATGTAATGTTTCCCGGAAACAAACCTAATCTCAAACAGAAATCAGGATTTCAACCGTTCTCACTAGCGTCAATTTTCTGTAATCTGCACACTGACTATCCACCCTGATGCCAGTAGGAAATGGTAGCTGTTTCAACAGCTGATTAAATACAGTGCAAGCAGATTAAAGATAAATGAAGATTAATAATGAAGAATAACCCTTTTTAACAACATAATTCCATATGTATTCTTGTATAGATTTGATGTCTTCAGTATTAATCTACGATGTATGAAATAAATAAAAACCATTGAAAGGTGTGTCCAATTTTTTGACTAGTAGAGTATATTTTCTTCAAAATATATTGACAGATTAAGTATGTACATGTGACTTCTAGGAATCTGGGTTGTGTATCACTCTTATCTGGTTTAAACTTACATAACCAGTGACAGATTTGCAGGTGAACAGATGTTTAATTTACAGATAAGTGTTCATATTAATATCCGATAACACTCTGTCGCGGTGTTTACAAAAGCAAATGTGCTTTTTTTTCTCTTTTGTGCGTTGTGCATGACAAACAGAAGAAGACTGTTTTGACACTGCTTGTACTGTTCCTACAAAACATAAATCTGTGAGTCATGGGACATCACAGATACAGGCAGCATCTTTAGTTGTCCCTGGAAACATTTTTCTGAAGCTTGAGGCAGGCTTGTTTGTCAGGTCCTCACACTATAAAAAGAGTACACAAGAGCTTACACGAATAATTGCCAGTTTAAAAAATTCTGCTTATTTCTTTCAATATTCTGCTAAACAGCAATAAAGTTTCCAGCCACAGCTGAAGTAACATTGAGTTCTATTTATCTGTACAGAAAAGAGTGATCTTGAATAAACAACAATATGTAGGACCCTATCACAAGAGACTCACGTAAAAGATCGATTGTACTTGTGCATGTGCAGTGGTGTAGTGTAGTGATGCCTGATGAAGTGGGTATACTTTTATTTTATTTTCTATTTTCTGAGCAACTGGTCCAACAAAGTACAAACTGCCTTCCTGAACAAATACACTGTGACATGTAAGACTGTCCTTGCACATTAGTGTCCAAAAATTAACCAGCAGTGTTTGTGCATTGTTAGTCAACTTCTGTTGTTTGATTTCTGGGATTAAAGATTATAACGAAATTAACATCAGTCGCAAAAAAGGTGAAGATTTTGAAATCAGTACCAGCCTACAACTTACAGGATGAGACAAATACGTCCGTGAACTCTTCATATGTCAATCCACACATCAACTATCCTCTTGCTTTGCAAGTCTATAGGTCAGGTGACCCTTTGAACAGTCGATATGCAACAGATAGACCACAGTGAAACATTCTACTGCTCCTACACACCTAATGTATAAATATTAGATATATTCAAGATGTGGCAAACTTGACATTTCAGAGATTTGTTCATTTTTAACAAACATGCAAAATGACTAAGCTTATTTCCATCAGCTATACACTGCTTAATCCTGCAGGGGGCTGGAGTCTATCCCAGTTGATATAAGGCAAACACAGGGGACACCATGGACCAGATCACCAGTCTATCACAGGACTACACAGAGACAAAGAAGCACTCTCACATTCACAGCTATGGACTATTCTGAATCATAATTACCCTCAGCATGTTTCAGTACTGTGGAAGGAAGCTGGAGAACCCGGAGAAAACCTGTGCATGCACAGGGAGAACATGCAGACTCCACACAGAAAGATTCCAGGCCCAGGCCGGGACACAAACCAGGGATCTTCTAGCTGCAAGGCGACTGTGCAAACCACTGAGACACTGTGCAGCTCACACAGCGGATTTTCAAAATAAAATATTTCAAACCTGGATTTGGCTAGTCTCAATATATGTTTACAAAGCAAGTTTAGGGAAGCAAAGGACGTCCAGTTGTTGGTAACAGACTCCTAAGTGTACTTTCAAGAGACAATTTAAGAAATGTTTCGGTCTCGTGTGTAAACCAAACCAACACAAGCAACAAAGGTGGCAATTTCTAGCCAGTTTAAGGCAAAGTAGTGCACGTCATGACTTTGCTCTCTTTGGGAAAAAAAGGTGACTTGTTTGCACAAATGATGGATTTAGAAATGGGTGTAAAAAAATATGTGTACCACAGAGGTGATGCACTGTGTGCATGAGTTTCTGTCATTCTGTAAATGAAATATACAATGTATGTGTTTTGCACGCCCATTTACACCATTTTGTTTTTGCTGTTTGTTGTCACACAATCCACAGTTGAATGGGTAATGGCAGTTAAGAGACATTTTCACACCATGCAAGCCCATTATCATCCAGTTAAATGTCCCAGTAAGCCATGACAGTGAGCCAACATTCACAATACCAGAACCCTGGAACAGGATCGACTGCAGTTGTTTTAGCTATTACAGCTGTGCTTATCTTGCTGTGACATGTTAAAATGTTTGTTGTGAAAAAGGTGAATTTGAACAGAAATGAGGAGACAGAGAATTTTTTTTGGCTCAACCAGTTCACCAAACTGAATAACAGAACACGTCATCTGTCTGTATCTTCTAGAGCAACACATAAAAATGTTTTGTCGTCTGATGTTCCAGTCAGTTCGATGGTATTGTTCGTCTCTGCACTGAAAAGTCAAAAATGAACATATGAAAGATGAATTTCTTTAACCAGTTGTCAGCACTGTAGTTGGAGTCTGGTTACTTGTAAACATTAAAACTTCTTGAAGGTAAAATCATAGCAAAAAACAAAATAATTTCTTTGCCAAGGTGAGACAAACATTGTGGTCTGAGGTACAATGATTGTTTCATTGAGGTTAAGGTTCCTTCCTCAACATGGTTATATGGTTGGATTGGAGGATAATCACAATCATTCTTCAAAAAAACCACTATTCTGTCTCTGTTTTCTTTGTCTGCAGGCTTTGTGACTTCAGAACAACATCACCAGAGTGCCTCCTTTGCTCCTGTCATCAATCCTGTGCTTCAGGGCTTTGTCTTGTGTGGAATTTTTCTCATATTTTCCTTGATTAATAGGGGACAACAAACATATAGCTGCAAAGACAAACATGAAAGACAACACAGCAAAACAACTACATAATTGAAAAGTTCATGACTATTTCTCCATCAGTCACTGCAGAGTTCATGAGTTCCCTGCTGTTTTGGAATGTCTGTGGACATGTCAGTAGCATATGTCAGGTTTTACGTGGCGAGGCAGCTGGAGAGGCTACATGGCTGTTGATTAACAGTTGGCGTTCCAGATGTTTTGCACTACAGAGAAATAAAATATTTTGCCAGTAGGTTACAAAGATTAAACAGTCTTGCATTAAATTTTGATAATTTCATGTCACTGGGAAAGAGATCCACAAGGCAAAGACACGTACAGAATGGATATGTTTAAGAAACAACTTAAGATCTGTAGTTTTTATCCAAAAAATCTGTCTACGCATGCATTTCAAATAACAGTTCCCTCCTTCGTGCTACATTTAATACACATGCCAGGATTTTTTCATTATTTAGATCAGCGGATTTTATATATGATTCATTAATACTGCAACCATGTTAATGACAGATTTGCTTTTTGAATGCACGCATAATGTTATATGTGATGGGTTTATCTGTAGGAAATTTGTTAGGGATAATGGTTGTGATTCTGTCACGGTTACAGTAATTTCCTAGCTGCAGATCTATAATTGTATCACTTATTGGTGTGTGATTCTTCTGCCATGCAAACCTGTGAAAACTAACAGTTTGGATAACCATGACAACCAGTGAATAAGAAAGTCATGATTAAATTAAACTAATGCATGCTTGAGTAGGTCAGGCATGTCTTTGCTGGAACATTCATCTTTTTCTCTTATTACACCTCGTAATTAAGACAAATGAAGAGCTTCATGTTTATGTACTTCTTGGTTTGCTGGGTTCTGTAACAATCTCTCTTTCAAAACTGAACACTAATTGCAATTATTGTAATTCTGCAGACAGGGACGATAGCTGTTTCCTATAAATAGCTGCACATGGCTGGCAGTTGCTTCTTTGTTTTCTTTGATGGTCAAACAGATGACTTTGGTCACTAAACTTTCTCTGCAAATTACACTCGGTCCAAATGGGCTCTTTTGTCTTATCCAGCTCATTTCTGCAGAGCGAACATCTGTGCGTATCCATGTACTGAACAATCGAGCAACATATGGTGCCATATTGCTTGTCAGGGAAGGATGGTTTACTGTAAAATAGAGGCTGATGCTGCAAATAAAAGAACAAAGTCCATATCTGTCCGTCCATAAAGAATGTATACATAGAGAGAGAGAGACAGAGAGAGAGAGGGAGAGAGAGAGAATTTATGATCGTTCAATAATTTGTGACAATGAGCCGTTATCTGCAGGCTCAAACTGTATTGGTCAGGTAGTTTATATATAAAGAAAAAATGATCAATTTGCTCATCAGTGTTGTCCTTAAAAAAGCACAAAAAACAATGCCTAATTCTATTTTTTAATTTGAAATTTACCCTGCCACCATGCAAAGCCAGAATCTCAAGAGACAGGGACGTTGAAAGCTTGATCTAGCTTAATGTAAAGTAAATGATGCCTGCTATTTTAGGTTACAAGAATAAGGTCAGAACTATTTTAAGCACGCTGAGCAGAACCTTCCCGTCTCTGAGGTTGTGTTTTATGCCGTCAAAGCAGGCAGTTCACAGCCCCGATTTCATCGCTGTGTCTAATAAAGGGGAGCTCTCGCGGAGCCAAAGGTTAGTTGCAACAAAGGAAACGAGGAAAAGAAACAGAAGGAGCAGCATGATTGAGAAGCAGGAGAGTAAGTCACTAATCAAAGCTGCCCCTGGATCTGTAACTTTACAGCTGGATGTGGAGAATCTTCCCTGCTAGTCCTGCTGGCAGAGATGCACTAACCTGCAGTGACCAGGGGGAACAAAGATTCACACTTTAATTGATTTTACTTTTATGTTCTCGTGCTTAATGAAAATCAAATCAAAACTAAGCCACAGGCCACTCAGTCTCTCTTTCTTTCTCTTCATCTTCTTTCCTCCCTGTCTTTTCTTCTCCCCCTATCCTTCACTGTGTGGCTTTGAAGTGTAAATCAGATTCTACTGATGTATGAAAGTAAAGTGCAGACTGTACACCAGAGACCATTTTGCAGCACTGAGGCCATGCAGGGTGTAACCAGATGTAAGTCTATCTTTTTCACCAAATGTTTAGGTCAATAATGCTTTATGTAACCCTGTGTGAGTGGATGCGTAAAGCCACTCCACTAAAGAACTGCCTATTAAAATTTATGAGGCTACACAGATATGAGAGTGATGTATTTCATAGATACACCTGCAATTTCTCCTTTCAGTCTACTGTAGACAAGAAACACAGTAATGTCAAGTATTTTTGTCGAGTGCTTGTCCTTCCTCAACATGGTCCTTTAGAGGAAGTTTAAGCCTAAGTTTGTACTTTGTGTTGTTTTTGCTGTGGGGATTTCAAACAAATATATCTAAAAGTGAAGTGAAACTAAGCACATTGTATTATCACACAGCTGATTTCCAAAAGATTAGAAAAGCCAGCTTCATGTTCTGTTTGGTCATTTTCATCTTACGCCCATCTGACTTCTGCTTCCTTTCATTTACATCTTCTCTCTCGAGATTTGGAGAGATTTAAATAGAAAGATCAGTTTCATTAGATTAATGATAACTACTTTCAGTTGGATCCAACTCATCAGTGTTCTCCCTGAAAAGAGCAAGTTTTAATAGATTCCGATCTTTCAGTATCTGTTCATGTCCTGCCTTTCACACCCGAGTTCATATAAAACTTGGCTCTGGTTCATATCTGAATACACAGAAGCTGAGCTCTGCTTCCTTTCTGCTGCAGTAGTCCCATCTTTCAGACATTTCTTCACATTCAGTTGTGGGTGAATGTTACACTAAAGTATGTAGCACTACTAAAACAAACTGATAAAACCCAGATGTGCATCGGTTTCTTCATTTCACTGATACTATTCTAGCACATTAAAAACAAAAGTAAAGCATGTGCATGGTTAAATCTGCCACTGCTGTCTTTTCTTAAATTGAGTCTTTAATTAAACCTCCACGTTAATGAAAAATTGCATTTTTCACACTCAACTTGGGCAGGAATTGACAGACAGCAAATAAATATAACATCTACACCATTCATTCTTTTGTGTTTGCGTCAATGAACTGAAATGTTTTAATCTATTAAGTTACATTTAGTGATCATTACACTTGACTTATCCTGCTGTCATTTGTTTAAGGCGTGTAATTGTTTTCACCTGAATGCCATAAAGACTCATACAGATCTTCACAAAGGTTATAGAGGACAGGTATTTACCTATAATGAATTCATTCAGGCTGATATCTCCTGTCCCAGGTTTTGTTTGTGTCGACAGTAGCTATTTAACATGCATCAGAATCAGTCAACCTCATGATTTTACTGTATGAAAGGCTTTTATTTATATTTGAAGGCTGTACAGTCAGCTGTAAATGGCCTTACTTGTGTCTGATCATTTTTCATCGAGTCTCTTTCGTTTGGTATCTGTCAGTGTGTGGTTGTGTGTTCACTTTTGGCCTGTTTTTAGTGCAAATTTAGATTTTTTTTTTTTTTTCGATTTCACTCCAGCGCAATTGATGATCGCTAAAAGATCAATACAACTGAGGATCATGATGCATTCAATGGTGTCAGCTACTGATTAAAAATCTACAGATAAATCGATGTTACGTACAGTACCAGTTCTTTCCTGGAAGACTGATTATGACCTCAGTGGTTCAGAAATCAGAGGTGTTGTTTTCACATCATCTGCTGCAGAATCACCTATTTTTTCTCAGAATCATACAAACATACTGGGTCACAAGTGCTAAAACACTTTTCCTGACTCAAAGTGTTGAACTCATTTCCAAGTCACTCTCCCACAGCAAAGAGACGTCACCTTTAATACCACTCAAAAATTGTTTAAGTGGATTTGCTGCATGATGTTCTGCTTGTTACACCTGATATTTTAGGAGTTTTAGGCAAACTGAGATTCAGCATTAAATGTTTAGCCTTGTTAGGAAATATGAATGAATCATTCCTGGCTTAAAGGCTTATAAACAAAGGGATTTAAGACAGATTAGTTTTTTAATAAGCAGGATTACACTTGAAGCGCTCTAGGGTTAGTACAATATATACCATTTCAAGAGAAAGTAGTGTTCGGAGATGAAGAGACTGACTTTATTCATTTACAGTGACAAAAGGAAACCATTCTGTGTATTAAGACAAATGTACAAAGAATATTCACTTCAGTATGATTGGATGTGGGGAAAAAAGGCCTTAATTGACTTTAAAATGATCCAAACCCTTGTGATGCCACACAATGCCTTGAAGAGATTTACTCGTCACCCTCAGAAAAATTATACATACGGTAGAAGGTTTGGGATTCTCATTCAGAGCAACAGATCTATATGCATGATGTCAAAGTCTGGATTCTGCTCCACTCTGCTGAGTTTGGCCAAATTCACTTCAGTCTTGCATGAAAGATGAAAAGAGTCTAAAGCTGAAATGGAGAAAGTAGGGCAAAGAAAGGAGATTTTATGGTGGGCATTAGTCTTCTCTATTATAATGGTCAGTGATGATGAGTTCATTTCTGCTCCACAGTGGCTGACTAAAAGGCCACCAGACTTTGAAAATCTTTTCTGAAAAGAGGTTTGAAACGCTCAGAAGCATGAAGCTGAGAAATAGCTGCCAGTCTAGATGGAGAATTTTAACATCTGATAGCCATGACGTGGAAAGAGAAGCTGATGAGCAAACATGAATGAGGGTTAGTCACAGTGGTATCTTAGTGTTACTTGGAACCATTAGTACTAATTGTTAAACAATGAGTTTAGAGTAGTACTTCCACTGTGTACGAAAAGCTTGATGCTGTCAGAGTTCAGGCATCAATTATAAGTCCAAAATGCTCTTTGAATGGTTTGATGTTCACATTTTAGCAGCTTGAGCCAACATCACACTGGATTGTGTTACATTTGGTGACAAATGAAGGGAAAAACCAACATCATGAGAGTTAGTAAGATGTTCAGTCACCACAAGCTGCCGGAACAGCTTCAGCGTACCTTGTCAGTGATTCTACAAGTCTCTGGACTCTACAGTGATGTGCAAAGCAATTCTTTTCAATGCCCCAAATGACTAGAATCTGCTCATTATAAAGATTTGTTCAACAGATTGGTACAGAGTTTCAGAACAGTGTATAGCAGAATAGTGTATATTCCTCATGCTCTGTAGCTTTCAGAACTTGAAGCGCTGTTTCTTTGACAGATATGGGAAATTCTGTGTGTAACTCTCAATATCTGTAATATTTTCACGCTGAATATCAGAGATAAGCGCTGGCTTATAGGAACTTTTGAGCCTTTTCGAACAGCTCGGCTCTACTGTTGAACTTGCTCGACCTGATTTTAGCAGTTTGAGTCACTCACACCACTCAAGGCTCACATTCACTGTCAAGACTGTTCAGTGAGGCAATCACAGCAAATTATTGAATTCAATTTCCTGTCTCATCGACCAGAATAACATTTTAAGTTTGTGTTTACCTGGGAAGCCTGTTAAAGCACACATTAAAAGGTGCATGTTTGTGTACATGTGGCTTAGTATGTGAGGGGTCTGAATATTGGTTATATAAAGACGCCTTAATATGCATTTAATGTTTTAAAAAGAAGCCCTCCTTGGAATACGTTATCCGGAGTTTTTAAATATATAACTACTGACATTGCACATGCTACACACTAAAAAGGTAACACAAAAAAACTAAACGTACAATGGTAATCAAAAAAGGTTAACAGTCTGGTGTCCAACATTTTGTTGGACAACATGAAGGAAACTGAGATGAGCCGAAAAGAAGAGCTCCTGTCAGAGCAGAACTAAAACATACTGTTCAGACGAGGTGAACTAACAAGCACTTGCCACATGTTTGACATTGTTTCATTAGTTTTTTTTACATGATAGAATGAAATTGTCAGAATAAAAACATCAAAAGTTAGTTTATTTGTCTCATTTCTTTTAAAAGTTAGGATGAGGTTGAGTCATCTCAGCATAACATTGCAACAAAGGATCTTCGAGTCAAAATTATTTTTCAATTTTCCTTAGACAAAAGGATATTTGCAGAGGAGCGTAGCTGCAGCAACAGTGTCTTCTGGAGGTCACTCTTCACTACTAGTTTCCCATCATGTCAGTGGTTCTGACAATATCTCGCTTTTTCTGTTTGTACTTTTAGAGTTTTTAATTGCACCATGTTTGACTGGAATCCAAAATCTTAAATTATGTGCACATGAAGATAATGTTATGCTTTTGCTTTCTTCTGTTTTTCTCTCTTCCGATAGACACAGATGGCGATAACCTTCTTTGATTCCCTCCTGCTTCCTCCCATGACTTCATTTTCAGGGCACCAAACTGATTTTGTAAACTCGATTTCCTTGCAAAGCCCAGGTGAACTCGTTCATCTCTCTCCTTCAATATCCTATCAAGCTGAACTTCTGCTTCTCCTTGAGTGTTCTGCCATCACTTTCTGATACATCAGTTAATTTTTCTACATTCAAAAAAAAAAAACCCTTTATTGCCTTCATCTTGAAAAATTGCTTCTCACCAGCTGAGAGAGAACAAACCAGTCCCCTCGTTGGTTCCCCTCTGGGTCTCGCTTTTCATTTACAGCCATTTTCTGAGCCCATTTATTCAGCAAATACTTTCCAAAATTAAAGACACACGTATTGCTTTCTTGGTCCATTAAGGCTGTCTATCTCCTCAAGACCTGTGGCTTCTCATTTTTTGGTGGTTTTATTCGGAAAAAGATGACTTGGTGCACATCAGAGGCAGCCTGCAGAGCTCAGCATGTTAATAACACTCAGATCGCTGACCTCAAAATGTACAGAGAGATGAGATTATTAAAATTATTCTTAGTGAAAGGATGCTGTGCTTCAGATCAGATGACACCAGGTGGATGCAGCTTTGAATGTGCTGAGGAAATGATGCCTCTTCCTGACTGTCGACAAAAATTTGGCTACATTATGCACAGGGGGATGAACACGAAATCTGTGCAACGTAATGAAATTTTGTGCAAGATCCTTGCAACATCGCTACCTCAACATGCTTGAAATTAAAAGGTGCTCATTGTGTATGGTCCACACCAGTTCTGCTCAACACTGTATGACACCATTTAATCCAAAAAATAAACACCACAAAGAGTATTGTACCAGAGCTAGCTAGTCTCTTAACCCATCTCAACAAAAACAGCATCATACTTTAAGCTTCGGAAATTAAATTTTCATTACAGAACAGCTAAAATTGGTTATACTGCATTAAACAGCGCAGGTCTGTGTCCACCTCTTGTAGATTAATTAGACATATGAGGCTATTCTGAGCCTGGCGCTTTGTTTGTTTTGCATTTCACTTGTTACATCATGTATTACAGCACTTTCTTCTGTCATGTGAAAGATTACGATAAGAGAAATCTGGATAGGTTGACACTTTCTCTCCGTGGAGTCTTTTGAGACACTTAATGAAGGGCTCTACAAATAAAGGAGCTTGAACTTAATGTGTTTCTCATCTCACAATCAGGTAATATAGATTTGCAACCATCCACCTTAGCATTATCTAAAAGTAGAAATATTCAGCACATGGCGTCGAGTTAAAAAAAAAGTCTTTCTGATATGAAAATATCACTTGAATCCACTCATGCCTTTGAACAAGGTGCAGGTGATAAAAAGTCTGATGGCGACTGAAAGCATACATTCATCGCCCAAATACATAAAAATAAATGTATTCATCTGTTGAAATAGTCCATGTATAAAATTCATTTCATTTTACCGCTGTTTGAACTGCAGAGGAGCTGTTCAAGTATTTTCTCTTCAATCCTAAAAACTGGAAAATATGCAGAAAGAAAAAAAGATTACTTTTAGGTGCTATTTCCCCACAGTCTAATGAATCATATGTGTGAAATACTACGGCTGCACTGGTGCATGTACATCTATATTTAGATGCATGTGTGTGTGAATAAATCTGGAGATATTGTGTAATTGTGTTAACAGTCTTATGTCATGCAGTCATGTGGTATATAAAAGTGAAATGTTTCTACTTGTGGATGTATTAATGTGACGACAGAATACTGACAGTGACCATGACAGTAAAATTGGAGAGCTGCCTAACTCAAATTAACTGACGTTTTTTAGGTTCCTGTACAACATTTGACGTGTGCACCATTTAAAAATGAAATAACTTAAAGTGAGTTTGTGTCTCGTGGGAAATTTCCTTTTTCTTGTTGGCCTCAGTGCCCACAGAGAGTTCACAGCATGGGTGGAGGCTGTGACCAACAGGAGGTCATCCTCAGAGCAACACCTTCTTTTCCAAAATTTGTGCCTCATTGTGGATGAATTGTTTAACAATAAATCTCTATAATTTATAGCAGTGAGTTGCAATTCAATTTCAGCAGAATATTTAAAAGCTGCTGCAAAACTTCACAATTATGCGCATATCTTTCTATGTTGTTAAAGCCTGATACTTAGATGTCCAGTCTGAGCTTTGTTGATTAATGGTCACTGTCTCAGCAGCTGAGGAACTTCCAGTGGTAGTGTCTTTGTCTTGGGGACCTCACACTGATGATTATAGGATAACCTCTTGCCCACTGTAATTAATCAGCCCAGAAGAAGCCTATTCGCTTTGACTAAATGTGACAGTTGCTTGGCTGAGTGGATCATTGAGGAGGAGGATCATAGGCCTCTAACACCAGCCTCAAAATGTCCCTGAGCCTGGCTCCGGTTCAAAAGAAATCGATAGAAGTTGCAGGTCCAACACCTGCAGGTGTTTATGGCTTGTCAGTTAAATGTGCACAACACAACACTGAGGCTGTCTCTCAGTGACAATACTGCAGGACACTCATGTACGAGCTTCATTTTTCTCTGGTGGCCTCTAAACAGAGAGAGTCATAAAACAACAACAACAATAAAGTGAAACCAGAGCTGAAACTGCACATCAGTGCTACTCATACATCACGGTGCACCACTCTGTTAGTTGGAAAACAAGCTAATCTTCGATCACAATCTCTTCAATTTGACTGTCTGGTGACTTAGCAGAGATAAAAATTTTCTCATTATAAAATTTCAATCCACTTTAATTGTGTTCATCTCTACACTGTGCACAGTCTGCAGTCTGGAAATCACACAGACCGTTTGAACTCAGTGAAAGAAAATATCCCAAGTTTGGATTAGAATATTGCAATTTCTACGCTTCATGTATCAAAAGTATATTTTAGATGATGTGAAATTTGAAACCATAGTCCATATGGATCCCTCACCCCCCGAGTTAGGGAGGATGAAAGTTCGGCTGGCTAAATATTTGATCTAACATTGACACAGCAGGATTACATAAATCATCAGTTTAATAAATCATGAGTGAAATCAAAACTATGCAAACTTCAGAGCTGCAACCGTTTCTTTTTTTACCATAACGGATTCATCATTGTTCTAAATAATGGTTCTGCCCAAAAAATCTGAGAATAAAATTCATATCACATCATTTCAGAGCTGAAACAATGACTTCATCCATGAAACAGTTCGCTTAATAACAGAAATTAAAATGCAACTATAGCGATTACTTGCTGATGTTTTCAAAGAAAAATGACAAATATCCTTCCAGCTTCTTAAATGTGCTCTTTTTAATACCTTTATAAATGAGATGTCTTTGAGTTTTGATTAGATGGATGAAACAAGACAATTGTTGCTGTCACCTTGAATGAGAGTGATATAGATTGTTTATCATTGTCTGACATCAAAAAAATAACAAGCAGAATAATTAATAGTGAAAACACATGCTAATTAACCCAAAGCCCAGACTGGTGTCTTCAAATTGCTTGCTTTTATCAGGCCAGCTGTCAAAAAACAAAGAAATTCACTTGATGGAGGTATAAAGCAGACACTTCTCACAATAGAATTGCTTGAACTATAATGTTTGGCTGAAAAAGTCACTATTAAACACATTATTTATACTAATTGTTAAATCCTTTTAGCTAGGCTTCTATAACTGTTCATTATATTCTACATATAACATTTTAAACTTGTATAACAGACCTTTTTCAAGGGCAGCTCACATCGGTTTGGGGGCACAAGTACAGAAACAGTTTATTGACTTTCAGGAGAGTCTAATGGATTAAGATGAATAGAAACAGGCTAAAAAGCAAGAAAATGCTTTTTCATTACATCTATGTAACTAGCAAACGAAAAAAATAACCTTCACATATTGAAACGAAAGAAAAAAACCCTACCTTTTTGTACTCTGGCAGGTCTGTTAGCTGAGATGAATGAGCAGACAGCTCCTGCATTGATCATCTCAGAGCCATAAATGGCTGCAGCTGAACACAGGACGAAGGAGGAGGACCGTCATGTGACCTGGGTTTCAGAGATGTCAGGAGCTGAGCTGAACACAGAGATTAGATTTTTAAAAAGACGAGTTTTGGTTGAAAAGATAAGTATCGACTAACTCTGTGCCCTAGAAGAGGTCAACAAAAGTCAACTAACCTCAGAGCAAACTGAAGTGCAGCACGAAGCAAGTTTGACATCGGGGTTATTCCATCTCAGATCTTCAGGGACCTTCTGCTCGACTATCTGCGATTTACTTGAAACTTTTCTATCATAAAATTGATAGAAAAGATTGATATATGAAGTACTTTTCTTGATTAGATTCATTTTTTCTTTTAAAAAAATTGCCTGTCGACCTGTTTTCGGTACGTTTTTCCACACCTTGAGATTTGAGGTTGTTTGACGCTATCTGACAATATCTCAGGAGCTATTTAAGATAAAAGCCTGAAATTTTCACCAATTTTTCTTATAATGCGAGAGTGAGTCTCTGAATATGGGCGAGCATTGAAGCAGCCACGAAAAGTCCAATCTTTGAGCACACTTTGCAGTTTTATTCCAGCAGTCAGCTAGTGACATTTTCTGAAACATATTTTCTGATCAGTGCTGAAAGTGGTCATTTTCAAGAAATTCTATGAAAGTATCTGATATATCAGGCCTCTTAACAAATCCATGCTATAAAAATCTGAGGCAAATCAAAGGCGGTAGAGCAGGAATAGTTTTACAAATGTGATGGTTTAAGGTTGAATGACCCATAGCCAGGCTGTTTCTGTGTAAGCTGGCTTGAAAAAAAAGAAAACCTCAGTCAGAGATGGTGGGTTTTACAATTGTGGCTGTCCACTTTCTTTGTTAGCCCAGCATTACTTCACCGGGCTCCATGCCCACAACCAGAAAAGAGGCGTTGGACGTGTCATGTAACTCTTCTTCCACACAAAATGAACTGATTGTTTGCCGCCTACTTCAGTCAAGAGGAACAGGTTGGTAAAATGGAGAGCTGAGCAGAATGTGAAGATTTAGGGGAATGCTGATGGACAATGATTAATTATGTAATATGATGTGTATTTTAGCACCAAGTGCACTGGGTATTTAGCCTAGCCGCGCTAGACAACCCACGGCAACGAATTTAATTCTATGCCAGGGAGGGTCTAGTTACCCTCCATAAGGCTCGAGGCTGGATTCTCCTAAAACTGGCCGGACCAATCACCATGAAGTGTAGAGTCAGAAGGCGGGCGTAACGAAGTCATGACAGAGGCGCGACGATTCTGACAGAAACAACCGGCGCACAATAAACAGTTATCTTTCGACTCGGCTTTGGCCACAGCCCTTAAAGATTTGAAGCTAAAATTCAACTTGAAAGATAAACAAAGGACGGCACTGAAGTGTTTAATTGAGAAGAAAGACATATTGGGACTTATGCCGATGGGATATGGCAAATCCTTAATAGCTACACCAGGCGGCTCCTTGGCTCCGCTGGTTAGGAAGCTAATGGGACTTAGCCACAATCCGCCGGTGCTCTAGGAACTACGTCAGCCTATTCGTTGCGCTGATTGGTTGTATACCTACCCAATTGCTGCAGAGGGATTTGATAGACAACCTTTTAGCCCGCCTCCCTCCCTGTCGAGCTTCCCTAGACCCTTGAGCCGTCAGAAACATGGGTGTAGCGTGGCTAGGCTACTGGGTATTATTTTTAACATGAGAATTGCACATTGGAGCTCTTAAATCTTTAACTCCATACATTGAAAGATCATACTCAGTAAAAGCATTTAGGTCTGACACCGTCTCATAATGACAGATGCAGGGAAATCATCCATCCATTATCTGTACACCACTTTATCCTCATTAGGGTCGCAGGGTGGCTGGAGTCTATCCCAGCTGACATAGGGTGAAGACAGGGGACACCCTGGACAGGTCACCAGTCTATCACAGGGCTACATATACAGACAAACAATCACACTCACATTCACACCTATGGACAACTCAGAGTAACCAATTAACCTCAGCATATTTTTGGACTGTGGGAGGAAGCCGGAGTACCCGGAGAAAACCCACGCATGTACAGGGAGAACATGCAAACTCCATGCAGAAAGATCTCGGGAAGGCCGGGGAGAGTGGAAATCAGTTTTTAGCCAAATCACAGTGAAATGAACACTAGTGACTGAATATTCTCAATGATAAATGCTTGCAGAATAGTACATTTTCTAATCTGTGTTCTCTTAGCTGTAATATCCAGCACTGCAGACTCGGCAGCAAATCCTGATCAAGCACACACACATATTTAAGTATTTTCTGCAGCACCAAATGAATTCAGGTGCTTCACACAGCAGATATAAGTCCCAAACTCGAAACAGAACCTCCTCTGGAGCATGTTAGCTGTGCAGCATCAGTTACCATTGTGCATTGTTGCTACCTTTGTATAGTGCTAATGTGTAGTGACAGATCTGAGTTTTAAAAAAATACATTATGAAAATAAATTAGAAAACTTTTCTCTTTCAAACTGCAGCACATCTCCTGTTGTCATTTCAATCTTCACTTCTTTCTATCATTCCCTATAATCGAGGGGTATGACAGCAGCTAGCCAAAAAGACGACGATTCAATTGCATTTTGCTCTCAGGAGTCAGTGATTTGGATATCGATGCAAACACAGAAATTAGCCGGCATTTGCTCTGTTTTTCTTTCCATCATAGTCATTCAGGAGAAAGACAGGAACCCAAGTGTCACTGTAGCGCTGCATATTACATTTAAAAGCATAATTCGTGTACTTTATTGATGTAAATTTTATTTTTCATTGCTGAATATAATAGCTCCACTCTGGCAGCCTGCTGTGTTGTAGCTGTCAGGCAGATTGGATGACAAAGGCTGTTATTAGGAAATAATCATCTGGCAAAGATGATACTGGAAAACGCTGTCAAAACAATCAAGCATTTTGGTTAAAAAAGAAAAAGAAAAAAGAGAGAAAAGCCTGTAATAGAATGTATTCAGAGGCTGCAGTTTTCATGTGCATTCAGATCTTCATTTGCAGAGAAACACAGGGTGTCCTAAAATAATTTGATCTTCTTAAAGAGGACAAATAAATGGCAAATCAAGCAGCTTTAGACACACAGAAAAGGACAGCAACTAAACAACTGGCAGATCCACATAATCCAGGGGCTCTGCTACATCAAACACATTACATTCCTGCAGATAGGAGAATTAGTGCTCGGTATTACTGAAAAATCTCCTACACAGGGGCTACATTTCAAGCTTCTTCCTTTAGCTGTGTGTCATTTAATGAGGCCCTATTTTCTCTGGCTGCAGAAACAAGCCCAACTGAGACCAAAACTATACATAAAAATACTCATAAACCCTGGGAGGATGTAAATAGATCCTGGATATAGACAAGTCCACAATCTGAATCCAATCATCAGCAAGAAGAGGATGCACACAGAGACAATAACAATGCACTGCCTCAAAGATGGAGATGTTTAGAGGTTAAACTAACGATTTGCAGTTTACACTTTGGCAGAAAATGGCTTCTTGGTCTTATTTCCCTGTACTGGTGTAACTTAAAGCAGCATGTGGGTTGGGTGTGGGCTATTTTCTGTCTCCTGTGTGGCTTCATGGTGAGGTGGACCAGAGCCAGACCTTGTAACATGACCCCACACCTCGATTTCACAGGGAGTCCCGTTGTCTCTATCTCGTGGTTTGATCCAGTATTGCAGCAGCAGGTAGGGTGCACAATTTTTCACTCCTTCGTGTTTCAAAAAAATCGCTTTTACGCATCTGCCCGCTCACGCACGGGACAGAGATTGCGCTTCAGTGTTTCAGCTGGATTGCAAATACGCAGCGTAACGTTGGCGTGGCGCAAACATCCCGCCGCCTGTGCAGAAATAGGCTCTAATACTTTACGTCCTCTACTATGGAAATAGTCCGGTCAGATCCACTTTCACAGTGAATCAGTGCGCAGCGGGGACGCGTGCAGCGGGGAGGCTGTCAGTCCTCTCCATCCCTCCCATTGGCTGCAGCAGGATGCTCGGCGTCTCTCCTGTTTCCTTAATCCTCAAATGCAACTGGACCTGACGGAGGTTCACAATGGAGCGACAGAGGGGACCTTCACCTGTAGATATTTGTTATTAACCTGGCGCAGTCCTCAAAATAAAACTCACGGCACTTGCCAAGTGAATGCTTTGCGCGTTGGATATCGCATTGCTGCGCAGTCGCTGGGAACAACTTCGGTATTTTAAGGCTGATTTCTTTTCTTTCTTCTCTTCTTTTTTGTTGTTGTTGCGGGTGACTGTCGCCCAGTGCTCCGGTTTAACGGGATACTGCAGCCTGTATGGAGGGATGTCGGCATGGCTTGCACCAGGAGAACCAAAACTTTGGTGTCCACATGCGTGATCCTGAGCGGCATGACCAACATTGTTTGCCTGCTCTATGTCGGATGGGTCACTAACTACATCGCCAACATTTACATCAAGGTCCCGATGCCTTTACCGGAGAGAAAGTTAGAGGGGGACAAAAGAGGAGACACTCTCCGGATCATGGAGAGGCTCGATCGGCTGGAGAATGTGGTCAACCAGCACATACAAGGTAAAACACCGGTTCTGCAGCCCCTTAGTACTTTGCGATTCGTGCTCGTCTAGGAGGAAGTTTAAGTGGGTTAATACCTTTTCTTCTGCTTTGCACAACAAGGTGTGTGCTTCTCCTGTTGTGTGTTTTTGATTAGAAAAATGGGTACAGCTGGAACTTCTTTTGTCTGCTGGAGATCAGGTTGTTCAGAGGGTGTGATAGAGGACAAAGCACTGTGAGAAAAGCTGCAGGTTCCCCAAGGATCAGTACAGAGAGGCTCCTCACTGTACTAATATGTACATACAGCCTAATATGATACTACAGATACAGTACAAGAGCAGAATAGTTCAGCAGTAAGTGGGCTGAAGCGAGCCTGTGTTAAATATGCAATAATGTCTAATCAGCTCTTGATTTAGAGACAGTGAATGGATCTGATGCCTCATTCATTAGTGTTGTTAAATGCACATTTGTGTCAGCTTGAATGCTTGCAGTGCTGAATAGAACAGCATATTTTCCAGAAAAGTGCACAACTTCACCTGGAAATGTACAGTGACAACACATTGCATTGCTTTTGAGAGTACAATAAAATGTCAAGTACTGGCAGTAGAACAATTCTGCATTCAGCTGGAGTTACATTTTTAAAAAAAATCCAGCCATATTAAGTGTGATTATGTGTGCGAGGAAACTTGCAAAGAGAATTTTGTGATCTGCTCCGTCATTCCTCCCTCAGTTACATCATCTGAATGAATGAAACTGCTCAAAGCTAAATCTCTGCTCCCTGAACACCATTTGACTTGAACTTGTTCTCATACTTTTAGGAATGTCAGGAATTTTTTTCTCTTTTTGCTCAAATTCCTCGCTGGTGTGCAGTTACCGGTACTTTACGCTTGATCACACATGGTTAATTTCTCTCCATTCTGCGCCTTTAGAGGAGCTATTCTTGTCATCACATGGGGGGGAGGAAAGGATCATTTTGGGAAGGTCCCAGTTTGAAACAGCACAGAGCTGGTGCAAAAGTGAAACGCAGACAGAAGTCTACTCATGCTTCCTTCAGCAATAAGGCTCTGTGCTAAGCTTGGGTAAACATTCCTCCTGGGGGCAGGTCTCCATTTCAGCTTGGCACCCATAGGCGTCTGCAGGGTGGAGCTTTGCTGAGGTGCCCCCAGTGACTTACCTCTAAAGAGCATGTTTCAGCTACTTCGGTTACTCTGACGGAAAGGATAATTCTGTGCCACATTTATGCTTCTAAATCTGCACGGTCGCTTCTTCAGTCATTCTTCAGGAGAACTTCATCTAAATGAAGAGCACTCATAAACATATCTACTACTTATACAGAAAAAGCCATGCTCTCAAGAATCAATAGTGCTTTATTTGCTTTATTTATGCCACTTTTTAAAAAGACAGATGGCGCAGTCTGTATCTTAGTACTTGAAATGCCAGTTGTAAGGTGCGGCTTGTTCACTTTATTGCATTAAGTTCAATGAAAAGATTGAAAAGCCTCTTATTTCTGTTTGGCGAATATGAAGCTAAAGCCAGTGGCTGCATTGCCCAGTTCATCATAAAGGAGTGGAAACAGGGAAACAACTCGTCTGGCTCTGTACAAAGGTAAAAAAGAAAAAAATGAGGGGGGAAAAAAACCCTGCCTGCGGTACCTCTGAGGCTCACTAATTAACACATTAAGTCTCTGAAGTTACTGCACCCGGGCCAAGAAGTAGTCCCACACACAACCTTTCATAAACCACAACGCAGTGTTTTTACACTTTGGTTTTTGTATAGATTAAACAAGCAAGATATATCATGGCAATTAGTGAGACTTAAAGATGCTGATAGGTAGGTTTTCTACAGAAGTTCACTTGTTTTACTGTTTCCAGTCTTTATGAGGAGACACCTGGCTGCAGCTTCTAACAGTATTCTGAATCCTGACATGAGTTTGGTATCAATCTTCTCATCCTGCTCTTTGCCAGAGATGGAGAGAGCAAGTCAGCTCCCCCAAAAGTGAAACTCCTCCTTTAAAAAAAAAAAAACTGGCCATGGTTCATTGTCTTTTTATGCTACTTTTAAAAACTAGGACAGTCGCTCCGTAATTAGTTTTAAAAACGTCATGCATATCAAGCATTCTCACTTCTTCCTCTCGTCTCTCTCTCACCGGATCTTGCACGGTTAGCCAGCATCATTATTGGCTGCTGTGAGTGTTTGTACTCATTTTAGTTTGTGAACTTGTTTCCAAGCCCTCTAACATAAACTGCAGGGACATGACAGAGATCCCATTAATAGCAACAGTTAGTCTCTGTGCTTGTCTTTTTTTTTTTTTTTTTTTTTTTTACAGTTTGGGAGCACAGAGCTGTTGTTGACAACAGAATCTGCTGCAGCTACTGCAGCAGGAAACCGTTGATGACGTACAAATGCATATTTTGAACAATAAAAACTATTAGAACCAAATGACCTGTCATTTTCTGAGCTATATTGTTACATTTCACTGATAATTGCTCTGAATGCTTCCGCTGCAAATCTAGACCCATAATCTGTCTGTAAGTGGCCGACAGCGTTCTCAGTCAGACAGGAGCCAGAGTCATTAGTGCACTTTTGAAATCTCTAAAAAATACATATTCTTCCTATATAATGATGAGACAAGCGCAGAAATGGCATATTCTGGCTCTTGTATTTATTTCCCACTGAGACTTGTATACTTAAAGTCTTCGTGCACTACTCACACAGCCATAAACCGTACATGCACTTAGTTTCAGCGCTCTAGAGGCCAACAGGAGCTCTCACACCACAGTGCATTACGGCATGTGAGAATGAAACATTTAGTGCAGCTGACTCACTGCGGACAGTCAAGCGAGATGTCTCTGGTGTCAGCTTCGCACTCAGGGATGAGACAGAAGTATTCCACTAGTGTAACTACGTGTTGGAGTGAAGTGGTCTGCTCCCAGGACAAAGCAACACGGCAACAGCACATAAACCAGCTCAACTCTCGCTTTTATTAAGTACAGTCAGCCGAGGAGAATTTATTGGGTAGCTGGACTGAGCAGGTTCACACATGCCCGCCATGTGGGCTGTTTGCTGCACTCCTCTGCTTCATGCTACCAGAAGCAGAAATGTCTCAGCTACATGTTGTTTAGAGAACACTTTGTCAAGGCTGTAGTTTGAAATGTCTTATGTGCTTGTTGCAGTGATGCTGTAGCTTTGTTCATGTCCTACTTCATCTGTATGCATAGTATTCAGACTGCAGTTTAACCGCTTTTCTCTTCTTTTCTTCTATTTATTGTGTGTATTTGTTGATCTGGGTTAGGAGTTGCTGCGTAGGTAGTATGACTGAACGGAAGCAAGCTTCAGCTATCAGCTATGTTAATTATTGCGAAAATGGTCACTTGTTTTATTGATTAAGTGTTTTGTCTATAAACTGTCAAAGAAAATGTGAAAAATGGCGTTCACAGTTTCTCCGAATCCAGAGTGAGTTTTTTATAATTTGTTTTTGACCACTAACAGTTTGCCACCTAAAGATGGTTGGTTTACTGCTGTATATAACAAAAAATAAATAACAAAATCCAGTTAATTGTTACGTTGTAGCGGGAAAAATGGCCGAAACAAGTAAAGGAGAGTGCCGGTTAATTGTCTATCAAATGATAAAAGATAAATCAACATATCAGATTGCGTTAAAAAAAGTGATTCCTTGAAAACAATCCGAAGTTTACATGGAATTCTGATCATCATAATATTGTCAGTGCAGGGATTTTTAAGCGCTCAGTGTAAGATGTATGTGTGTCATGTATGCCGTTAGAAACGTGTTTTTAAAGAGTTTCATTAGTGCGCCGTTGATGAAAAGACAGCTTGTTTACAGCTTCCTTTGACCTCTGAGAATGTGTATTACAAGTGTGTTGTCTGATTGAATGGCCATGAAGCCTCTGAGAGCAAGTCATTAACGCAGCGCTGATTTAGCTGCAAATGATCATGACGGCTCCCATGATGGCTTCAAGCAAATCCACTTGTCAAGTCAGCTGAGAATCGCAGTAAATCAGCATTTCTGCCGATGCTCAGAGGGCAGTTATATTTTGGTATTTATCTGATGTGATTTTCCAAGAGTGACAATGAGTGCAGTGTTGGAATATATGAGTGTGGGCAAAAAAAACAACTCGGAGAAGGGAGGTGGGAGCATGTTCCTGTGCATAGATGTGTGCAGGTGTTTGTGTGCATGCTTGTGCAGGCTGTGGTATGCAGCTCTGGAAAGTACAAGTTAGGCTCACACATACTTTTGGATTCTCAGGCATTTCAGAGGAAAAAAAGAGTCTTTCATACAGTTTTAGAAGAGGGCGAATGTGTGTTGTTTTTTTTTGTTTTTTTTTGGCAGAATAAGAATTTGCTGAAGTTTTCAATGTAATATAATGTATGACACCTAAAGGCAGGAAAGGCATTCAGTGCAGAAGAGGTTGAAAAGCCATAATCAGTATGAACCAAAAATCTCTTGTGCTGCAGAAAAATGGGAATAAAATAGGCTTCATTTGTGGGGGCTTTCTGCTGCTTCATTTTTATCATGTAGCGTCTTCTCAAAGATTTTAATTTGGCAACTCTGAGAGCTCATTACTTGAAGGTAGCAGGTTGGTGCAGCAAAACTACACAAATTGCTGCTGCCATGGTGAAGTGGTGAAATGCAGATTTTTTTTTTTTTCCTTTCCTTGCTTTTTCCTTGTGGATACATGCTGCTATGCGTAGAGGTTATACTGATCTTTTAGTTTTTTTACATGCAAACGGTGATTATTATTATTATTATCAAAGCATAGTTACGGGGATGTTTACTGGAACACAAACTAGGGATGCCCTTCTCTTAGTGGTTAATTATTCGTGTCTTCCTCCCAGAGCAGTACGGAGCAATGAGGCAGAAGGCCAGTGTTAGTGGCTGCAAACTGGGCGGCTGATTAAGGTGAACGAGGTGCAGGTGGTAGCAGGTGATGATCAGGACAGCAGGAGCAGCTGAGGACTGCTGCTGGGTGGAGAGTGAAGGCAGCGTCTAAAGCGACAGAGCAGGTTCAGACTGGCAGACTAATGGATAATAAGCCAAAAATTGCAAAAGTATCTTGTCGCTATGGCAATTAGTTGAATTGTAACTGACTATTGACATCTTCAGTGATGAAAAAAAAAAAAGAAGCCACTGTATAAAGTAGTCATTTCCAGATAATATATGTTACATTTTGAATTATACCGTTGAACATCTCTTGCAACTTTTAATAATAATGAGAAATTGCAATAAGCTCACACTACAGAGTTTTAAATCCCAACAATAAGGAGAATTTTTACAGATACTCTTCTCTCTAATCTCAGACATGCACACGCTGCTAGATCTGGAAATAATGCTGTGTGCACACGTGCTACAGGATGTTATTAAGATTATGCTGCCGGGGGGAATCGGGGGAATCACCACCTCTCGTGATCTCATGGGGATACGGACGTAAACACAGTGAGCAACTTTTTCTAACGTTTAATAATACCTCGCAGCGAGGAAAAACAAAAGCAGAAGACTGAATAAGAAACTGTTTGGGAAGACGTGGGTTGTTAATTTTTCAGTGAGAACGGGAGGTGAAATTTCAGCTGTTAGTTTTACTCTCTGTTGCTAATGTTGGACTCAAGGACTTGAACATAGAACATTTAGGCATAAACAAAAAGAAAGAAAGCAACAGAGCGAAGCCTTTTTCCCATTGGTCACCACAGCCTCAGGTGGGAGAGGCAATTTATTCTCCTATTGGGCAGTTTTGATAACATGCCCTGTCAGTCACTTAGCAGCGGCTAATCAGGTTAGACTACCTGTGGAACATTCCGGAATTCTGAAAAAGAAAAGATAAAGGAGTGAAAAAGAAGAAAAGAAAGAAGGTAACAGAAAACTGAATTGTAGAGTGACAGACTGATTTAATTTTGAGAGGAAAAGGTCTACATGGAGATAACAAATGTTACGCCAGGTGTTCGGTCGTTTGTTACACGTGTCGTAACAAATGATAACGAACAGGTCTGCTGCTCTGGGCGGTAATTGTAACCATTTTAACCATTTTTTTTCTTTTTTAGGGCAGCCTTGATCAGTCTGCCATCTTCAGGTTAAGGCTAGATCTGTACAGCTGTCACATTACCAATAATTTCTTTGTAAATAAACCCAAAATTCTGCAATGTGAGCTCAGCCTAAGACAGAGCAGCACTTTGGCTTAAATGCTAAACGTCAGCAAGTTGACATATGTTTACTATATTCATCATGTTGGTTTCTATTTGTGCAAACACTGACTAATGAAGTAATTTAGCAGGTATTTGGTCATAAATCAAAGCTGTTGTTGTTTGTGGACAAAGTGTGATTACGATTCAGTTCTTGATATATTTCACTGTGGAGCAAAGTAATGGACCAACTCACAGGCAGATGCTGCCATCTTGGAGCTTTGCTTAAATTCAGTAAATTGGCTGATATTCACTTTCATAAATTAATTTGTGTTACAGATTTTTAAATTTCTACTCAGTAAGGTTATTTACAGTAGAAAAATAAACATGTAATTGCTTTTTGACCCAATCTATATCCTGGCAAGATTTTTTTGCAATTAAAAACAGGATTCTTCGCTCATTTTCCTGCAAAATGCATCTGAATTGGTGCTTCTCAGCTGTGGAACAGTGTTTCCAAGTAACTGCAAACATATGTCGGGTGTTTGTGCACTGCAGTTCCACGTGACATTCGATATACGTATGTATGCCAATAGCACAGATCTGTGACAGGATTCTGTTGGTTGATAACGTTGCTGGCTGACTTATTGATCTTGTTCTACTGTAAAAAGATTATGTGAAGAATACAAATTTGATTTATTAAATATTTTCAGGGCTGAACAGTTAATCAATTTCAAATCAGAATTGCAATTTGAAACGCTGCAATTAGAAAATCACAAAGGCAACAATTTAGCGTATATATTATGCAACATGCCTGACCCAGGAATTAATTTGTTGTGTCAATCACCGTATAAATTCACGCTGTCCTCGTTGTGTCGTGCTTTCATTCTGCCTCATGTGGAAAGGCTCTATCACGTCTTAAAACTATCACACAGCCAAGACCGCACTGAAGCAGGACTTTGAAAAATTATATCACAAATCAAATCTCAATATGCGTCAGAAAAATTGCAATTAAATGTCAATCAGCCCTGTTTGACATGCCAGCAGAATTCATGACTTATTCAGTAACTACAGGTAGAGCAGTGGGCACATTTACAGGCAGTATGAACATTAGAGTGGTTAGAATAGCCCGAACCCTTTAAACCTTTCTGTGAATTGATCACTAGACCGCATGTCAGACCTCATTGAAACAGAACAAAGAGAATTTTACTGCACAACTTTTCCTTACTGTACAGAGCTTTGCTGTCCTTGGTACGCACAAAAGTAATGTAACAGTGCCTATAAATATTCTGCTGTACATTTATTACAGCGCTGATTCATCTGTCAGCACTTGCTGTTTGCAGCCTGTAGGCAGGGCTGGAGACTGTGTGAGAGAGAGCAAGGACGTGAGCGGGGCGACGACTGGGAATATAAAACAGGAGAACGTTCTGGGTGGTAATTCCAATAAATTTGAGAAGTTATTGAAATACGGGGATATGAATCCACTGGAGAATGTTTGGCAATAAAAACAATTAATTAGTTTGACTCCAGAGGGCTAAATCATCATGAAGAGTCTAAAATAGGCAAATAAAAGCCTTCTTTATGAGTGTTGATTCAAACATTATCCCTTGTCAATTTTTACTGTAGCAGATGTTCTTGGTGTCATTTTTTTCCTCTTGTTGAGTTTCTGAAGTTGCCACAATAACATGAAAAGCACCGTTGTAAGTCAGGTGGAGATTTGGTTGGAGCAAAATCAGCAGTCAACATTATTATTATTATTAATGACAGTCTCAAAAATGCAGATTTTAGTCTTCCAGAGTTTCATACATAACAAAAACCGAAGGAACCATCAAGTCAACTTGCCGGGGAGAATGTCCTCCTTGAAAAAACGACCACATAGGTCGTCTGTACACGCCCTTATTACAACCTAGTGTTACGTTTTGAAGTTAAGCGATCTCTAGCCGTTGAGTAAATATCGACACTCCGGTGTCTCAGCTAAAACGTCACCATGAACAAACTTTGACCTAACACTAACCCTAACCATAACCCTAAACCCGTCTTGCGAAAGTGAGGGAAAAGCTGTTTCACGAATTAAATCCCGTAATGCCTTCCTGTCCCTCGTAGAGGTGCTAACCTAAATATGCTCTCATGGGTCGTATTTCAGGGGCACATACATACGACCTGTGTGGTCGTATGAGTTTGAGGGCTTGTTGTGCCGGGTGGTGCTTTCTGAGTCACTCTTCTTCAGAATAGGTTTCCGGATGAAAGATGTTTGACTAAATGACTCTAATAATGCCTTTGTGTAGAATAGAGTATTTTCACAGGGCAGAGTCGTAAGTGAAGCTGGTGTGTTCAGCTGCAGCGAGTCCAGAGAGGTGGGTGGAGAGATGTCAACGATCTGCACATTCTAGAGGAAGCAAAGATGCACAGTTACATCTCAGCCATTTTAACCCAAGAGATACCCATTTTCCATTGAATATGGATCACTTTTGACTAATGTTGTGGATCAAAAGGTTAAATCAGGTTTATTCAAAAACTGGAAAGGTATTTTAAGGCTATAAGGATTCATGGGTGGCTGTGGCTCAGGTGCTGCAGCGGGTTGTCCACTAATTGTAAAGTTGGTGATTCGATCCCTGACCCCTGTGTAAGTGGATGAATGTGGAAAACATTGTCAAGTGCTTGAGTAGCTGTTAGGTAGAAAAGAACTATATAAATGCAGACCATTCATCATTTAAATAAATGTTTATACAAAAAAAAATACACCAAGATTTTCCCTCTGAATTAGAATCACTGAATCCACTGAAACAGCTTCCATGATGAAAACCGCTGCTCTTCTGTAAAGGCAGCGGCAGTGAAGAACAAACTAAAGTGTTTTGTTGTTACATGCTTTCAAGATTTGTCAGCAGTTGATTTATTTTTTTTCTAACTCCTCTGCTCTTTTTCATAATTAATGACACTAAGTGAGGAAGTGTGCTGTGGTTCAAACACACCCATTATGTGGGAGATGTTTTCCTCGACTGAACAAATGTGGTCTGTCATCTTCTCATGCAGCGTCTCTTTTCGGAGTTCAGACCTCCTCGGATTTGTTTGACTAAATCTGTCTATTAAATCAAATCTGTAATTTTAATCGCGCAACTTACTTGCCTGTCTTTGGGTGAGCTCGACTGTGCTTTCTTTAGATGTTACCACAATTATGTAAAAAAAATAAATAAAAAATAGATTTTCGAACAAACAATACAAAGTATCGAGCTTTTCCATCAGGGGTTTCTCAATAATGCCCGTTAGTGCAAATATTAAAATTAGTAACCTACTTAGTGGCAACTGAGTTTGGCTATTTCATACCTAACAGCACATTTAATGTCATCTGCACACAATGTGGGCTGCAGCTAACTATTATTTACAATTACCATTTAAGCTGCAAAGTAATGAAGTCATAGAAAAAAAGTTTCATTAAATGATACTGTCAGTCCTAATAAATTTAGTTTACTATCAAATGGGCTATATAAAAGCTGAAAATACTCACATTTAGATAAACCAGGTGATGTTTGGCATTTCTGCTCAAATGTGAAAAAAAAAAAACAAAGAAGAAATTAAAATGTAACAAAAATAATACAGCAACTGAAGTTAATTTTTTTCATTGCTGGACTAGTAATTTCATCTCCACTCCTATAAAACTAAGGCAGATTGTGCAGAAAACTGTTCCTGTGCTGCTGCTGGTCCATCAATGTCTGTCTGACTGTTTGTGCTCACAAACCATCACCCAGCTGCCAGCTGCTTGGATTTGTTTCCATGAACCATGTGGACCTTCATGCAGTGTGCGGTCTGCATAGCAAGTGCATAGTGTGCAGTTCATGTGTGCAGTCAGTACACACAGACAATCTGCTCACATTTCCACTAAAACTTTCAATGAAGTTCCAAACTTTTTAACCCCACTACTTGAGTTGTGCTTTTCATGCATTAGATTGAAGCTGTATTATTTTCCTACTCAGCAGATCTAAGTGTCAACTCAGACAGTGGACTTCAGCTGTCAGTATTCAATTTGTTTTAATTGGGTCAGCTGTTGCTGATGTGAGGTAGTGATGGGGTAGGTGGAGATGGATTACAGGGTGAGATTCAACCAGACAAGCAAATTACTGCGGCCTCAAGACGGGATTCATCACAGCTGACTAATTGGGTTCTTCTATCAAAGTACAGGCCGTTCACTCATCGTTAGTCCATCACTGATACAGGAAAAAAATGGGGATGTAATTTGTTGCCACAAACTGTCATACAGTTCAAATCCATACGGCTAATATTTTTCTCTTCCACACATGCATCCTTGATTGCAACACTAATCTAAATGTTCATCTCTGCAGCTTATTACACTTAAGCTTTGTTCGCTCAGGACACAAATTACTTTGAGTCCTCCTGTGACTTATAATAATCATCCTGTGCAAATCTGCTGGGTTTGTAATCTGTTAAATAAAAAAATTAGGCTCTTCCGATTGGATTTATTTCTCTAGAGGAGGGTGGATGATGTTAATATCACATGAAACAGCGATTTTTTTTTAGCCCACCCAGAGACCATATGGATTTAGTATTTCTTGCACTACCCCATTAACATTTACGCCCCAATTATGAATAAGTAATGTGGAAGGCAAATTATGTAGAAAACGTAATTGAAATATGGCATTTACATTGGTTACAGCCTCCTTATCGTGCTACCCAGATCTGATTGTTTCATTCACTTCGCATTCAGTTTTTCATTCCCGTTGTTTGCCAGTTCCTGAAGCTTTCCTGTCATTTCACATCCAGCAGCTCCATCTGCCCTGCAGTAACCCCAGACCGTCCCACCTCTCCTGATCGCCTGATTCCCCCCTTAACCCCCTGATCACCTGTTGTGCTTTCCCTCGTTAGCTCCCTGATGCACACTGGTCCTCTTCCAATTACCCTCTGCCAGATTGTCTGTTGTGCTTTAACAGTAGTGGCTCCCAAGGCTTTCTCCTGTCTTTTGCCTCCTGCCTATTTTTTTGGGACTTTCGCCTGCCCTTTCTGCTTTTCGTTTCCTGATATTTCCGCCCGCCTTTTGGCTTTACCCCTTTAGCATGCCCACACCTGCTTCTGCATGCATTACCTTTAATAAAGGGGAGCTGTTTGAGCTTTCAGCGTCGTGTTGTCGTGGGCTTTGACAGTTTTTGTGTGCTGCAAAATTTCATCTCCTCGGTGAGCTTTAAAGTCACGTCCTTCATCGTGATTTTTTTCCCTCAGTCTGTTTTCATTGTATTCTATCACGTTCTTTCCACCTCAGCCAAGAGGAAAAACTTTCTTTGTGTGTGTCAGTTGCGTCAGCTTTTCCAATTACCAACATTTCAGCTCACAATTTTTTCTTCTGTAACGTTGAAAATACAACGGAAAAACAGGCTTTATTTAAAAATAAATAAATAATAGAAACACTAATTATTATTTGAAGCTTATTAAGTCCAGTCACATTGGTCATTATCACACTGTGTGTGTGTGAAAAATCCTCAATCCAGTCAAACGTGCAATAAAGACAGAAGCCCTTTTCAGAGCTGACGGGTAGATCATGAGCAAACTGTGTAAATGTGCCACAGAGAAGATGCTGTCTTTCTGCTAATCACATGAGATCTCCTACTAATTTATTGGCGTTTGAGTTTGGATTTAAGGCAGATGTGTTGTTTAATCGTTAATTAAAATGAAAATGTCATATAGGTGCAGCTGTTAAATAGGCTTCTTCTACTGTGATAATTCTACGACGTGTTCATTGAGCTGTTTGATTTGGCTTTTGTCTTACAGCATGTCTGAAAGTCTTTACACAAGCATACAAATCACCCTCCTGTCTTCAACTTTTTATGGCTCTGCTGAGGTTTAAATCACTGAGGAAAAACTTCACATCATGTCCGTGAAATTAAGAGGTTGTAAAAGTGTTTTATTTCCAAGTCCTCAGTCCAGTGAGTCTTTTCCACACGTTGCTTTGGATAAAAAAAAATATAGCACTGTCCAACAGCTGTCAAAGCGCATCTTAGTTACTGGAATATATGAGAATTTTTTACCCGGCTGTTGTCTTCTGCTCTTTCTGACACATGAAATACGTTTATGACAGACTGTGAGGGATCCTGTGAGTAGAGGCATCCCTTTATACCTGAGAAGAACTCACTTGTTGTGGTGTGTGTATAGATGTGCGATTTAGACCCGAAACAATCAGTAAATTAATCAGTTCTTGAAGGCTTGAAAATTGCTTATTGATGTCTGAAAGTTTTTGCTGGTTCCTGCCTCTCAAATGTGAAAATTTCTTCTCTGGTTTTTGTAATAAGTTCATATCTTTGAAAAACAAGGATTCTAAAGGAGTCTTCGTTGTTTCTGTCATCTTGTGTCTGATATTTTAAACTATTCTCTGATATTTTATAGACCACACAATTCAGGGATTAATCGGTAAAATGTTTAGCAGATCAGTCGATAAGGACACTAATCGGTTAATTAGTTGTGGGCTAAGTGTAATTGCTGCAACCCGATTATGTTTAGTCATAAAAGCAATGAATGATGGTTTTAAATACTAACTGAAGTGCATAGTTTAATCCTAGTTGAGCTGCAGAAGTGAAACATGAGAATGCTCAATTGGTTTTCATTCTAAGAAGAACATTTCCTTAAACCACCACCTTCTTATGTTCCATATCTCTTGGTTTCAGTTCAGATACTGTGAATACAAACACGGTTTTCTCTGAAATTTGAAAGTAAACACTAGCTCGTTTGTTTCTCTTTGCCAATAACTTAAGAAATGATCAACAGTCTTACATACAAAATGATGCCGAATGGAAAGACTGGGAAATGAAGAAAAAGAAGACACATGCTGCTATTTGTTTTGTTTCTGCATCTCCTTTGCATCCCATTATCAATATCATGAGCACACAACAGATTTCGGTCACATTCTGGGGCTGTTGATGCCTAAAGCTCTGCACCGGCTTCCCCTGCCTCTCTGAGCCTCTTCCTGGTGCAAGTGCAAGCCATCAAATATTCACAAATGCCTCTTGAATGCAAATGCTTAGCATAAAAATAGATCCAATCCTTTTTAGGGAGGTAATTCGGTGCAGAAATGAAGTCATTACATATTCTCCCAAAAGATAATACTTAGAACTTGGTGTGTATTTGCATGGGGATGTCTCAGCTGAATTGTACGCTGAGGAGAACAACAGTTGGTGCATCACAGATCCAGAATTATTTCTTTACAGAACGTTCAGCTACCATCTGTACTCCTCTGAAGGTTCTACATCGGTCGCAGTTAAAAATGCTAAGTGGAAGGTGTGCATATTTTTGTCCTCCAACTTGTGGTCAACGTGTCTTTTATCGAGTAGTCTCTTTTTGTAGTAAAAAATCTGGTGCAATCTTGTGAAAATGCAAAAACGGTGATCTTGGCTCCTGTTATTAAAACTATCCTTCTTTGTCCTTGTTTTTTTTTTTTATAAATCAGCCCTCTCAAAGCTTTCGGATCTTCTGACATTACATGATAGGAGGATTCAGCCGTCAGGCAGGGTTTTGTCAGCCTGGTACAGAGGCCACTGACTGCCATCAGCAACAAGCCAGCAGCCTTTCAGTCTGACTGGCCCGAGGTACAAACCAACACTGTGCAAAAACTCCCCTGTCATGCGCCTTTGTGGGGCATCTGCTATGTGGTGATAAGGACTCGGCTGCTTCACTTTTTTTGCAACAAAGCACAGAGTTTTGGAGCTAATTATATATCTCATTGTATTGCCGTTGGAATTAATGTTCAACCTATACGTTCTGTAGCCGCGTCATGACTTGTGATAGTGTGAGCGCAAAGCCGAGTGTAAGGCTTTTGATGTGCGAAACGTACGAGCACATCTGCCCCACTGCGATTACAGAAGTGAAACACAAAGCAACTAAACCTTCATATTTCTTTCCCGAGTACTCCCCACGGCACTTCCTGTGCATCAGCAGCCCTCAGGTTCAACACATACACTCGCTGGCCTTCGCTGTGGCTCTGCACACTGAAATACAGCTCGGTGGCTCCTGGGAAGAACATTTACTGTTGGTTGGTGAGTTTATTTTGGGTGGTACGCTGAAAACTTTCCTAGCCAGAAGCTGCAAACAGTGAATTCTGTGTATGAATTTAAAGTCAAACTACAATTACTTTTTTAAACTAACGCATCATATATACACCGATCAGGCATAATATTATGATCACCTGCTTTATATTTTGTTGGTCTCCTTTATGCTACTAAAACTCCTCTGACCCAGTGGGACATGGATACAGGACCTCTGCTGGTGTCCTGTGGCACTAGCCTGGTGGCAGAGAATCCTGGGTCCTGTGGGTTCCAGGGTGGGACCTACATAGATCAGGTTTATCCTACAACATCCCCACAGATGCTCAATAAGATTTGGATCTGGGGAGTGTGGAACCCGGGTGAACAGCTTAGCTCTGTCGTAATGAGCAGTTTTTGTGGTGTGTCTGGGTACATTGTCCTGCTGAGGAGGGCAACTGGCATCAAGGACTGCTGTTTGCTGTTCCCGTAAGTGGGGGAGTTAAGGTAGTTGTTTGACCTGCAATGCTTAGTCCTTTGAGTCCTGACATCCACATGAATGTCGGGACTCAAAGATTCCCAGCAGAATGTTGCATTGTAACAAGATGATTGATGCTGATCACTTCACCTGTCAGTGGCCATAATGTTGTGGCTGATGAGTGTATATCATTGATCTGTTTTGACTTGTGCAATTATTTTGTAGTCAGAAATACTTTAATCTTTTTACAAGAACAGAGCCTCCTACAGTGGTGATCTTTGTACTAACTGACATTTGAGTCTTTTAATGTCTGTGAATAGGCAATAAAGATATTTCCTAATTAGTGTGGAATGATTAATAGATTGTAAATCAAAGTTGCCATTTCAAACAATGCAATCAGCAACTCACAAGGGCTGCAATTTAGGCAGCACATCTGAACTGCTTAAACTGTTCTGTCAGTGGTTTTTACAATTGAATGCCCTCAGCTGTGTCTGACTTTTGCTGGAATCTCTTGTCGTAACACTTCACCATATGTTCCAATTCTCTTACACAGTGAATACTGAGCTGGAAATTATATCACAAATCAAATATCTGTTAGAAAATAACCTCCCAGAATCAGAAAGGTTTTATTGCCAAGTAGATTTTCACATACAAGGAATTTGACTCAGTGTTACATATTTTTCCTGAAATCTTCAGCCCTATTCTTAATGTCAGTTCCATTCCAGCAGCCACACAAACGGTAAACAAGTTGAGGACTGGTTAGCCGTCACTTATTTCCATCTGTGATCCGAGTGCTCCTTATACAACCAGTCTCCCAGACATTGTGTGTTCCTCCATGCCATGACTCAAGTGTGGTTATCAGCAGTCACCACAACTGAACCTGTGAAAGAGACTGCAAGCACTAATGTGAGACAAACGCAACACTGAGTGTGTGAGAGCTGCCAGTGACTCAGCATGTGATGAAATAACACGGACACAAAGTAACCTTTATGAAACCTTTAGCAAGTGAGGCTAACTTTCTGCAAATTTCCAAACTGACCAGCAGCATGGGGCAATTCAAACACTGAATGCTGAAAATGAGACATAATCAGCACGATGAGGACTTTTTGAAACGGATATGACATTTAAAGGCTATAAAGGGATGTGACGGCTCTGCCACCACCATACAGCAAATCTCATTTGTTTATCACTGGCAGCCTTTTCTCACTAGAGGTTGATCAGCCTCATTACTGGCCTTTAACTTGTTGCTTCACCCTTTAACGGGTGGTGTTAAAGGTGCAGCATTTTGAGCCAGATGGCCCGAGGCTGTTTTTCTACATTTTCTCATGAATGGGTTTGTCAGTTCACATTTGGATCTGGAGTGTGAAGTTTTTTGTGACTGAGGTTAATGACATCTGTAATTCTAAAATGCATCTTTAGTGTCAAATTTGATTTTATTTTCCTTTTTGCCTTCTGTTTGTTTTTCACCATATTTATCACTCCCACTTTGAATCCTTCAGGCGAACTGTAGACTGTTTTGTCTTGTAGTTTATGCTTTATGTTTTGATTTGTGTCTTACCTTTCTTCCACAACAAATCAGGAATGCATGTATACAGCCATTGGCATATCCATCCACAGAGGGCCATTGTTGTGAAGTTTTTCTCCACCAAATTTAAGTTAGGCCTGAGTTTTTTCTCCCCCTCAACCAATCATTGCACCATCTGATTTATTGATTTCACACTGCAGTCACAAAAGCATAACAGTAACAGAAGAGTGCGTATCCAGTGTAGCAGCCGTCTATTCTTGAGCTTTGACAAGAAACTTTACATCACACACATGGAATATACCAACACTGTCCTCTTTAAAGCATTCAGCAAAAGCTCTATTTACTGTGGAAACGTTTCTTCTTGTTGAATCCCTAATGTTACCTGCATTTTTAGATTATTTTATTTTCACAGTGCCTAATTTACAAGATGCCATTTTATTTTAACATGAAAGCTGTAAAGCAGAGGCAAGGTGAGAAAAAAAAACAGATACAAGATAAAAGGAAACCTCACAAGGGTCTTTTATAAATCTCTTCAATAAAGGCAAGGGCAAACAACAAATAAGGACACTGACTAAACTAAAAACCAGGGATGGGAGATATCAACCAGGAGAAACTTGTATGATTCGATCTCTATAAACTGTGAAAATAACAAAAGATGTAAATATAATCTAATGTGAAGCACAGCACCCAAAAATATGTATAGCTGATCCCATAGCTGCAGTGATTCTAATCTCATTTCACATCAGGGCAGTTGGAAATGGATGAGAAAGACTTTATGTTGGATAAACATCAATGTATTCATGTTGTTAGTGTCTTTGTGATTGTTAAGAATATTGAGGAGAAGTGTGACACAAAGGCAGGACTAACTGATCTCTGGTTTGAGTGAAAACTGAACCACAATTGGCTCTGCTTGAAAAGAAATCAAAGTCCAAGTGATTTACATGATTTCCTTCTCCATGATCAGAGGTGACGTGTGTAATTTCAGTAATTTATTAACAGCGCAATTTGGAAATTTGAGGGAAGGACTTATTAGACCGGTTTAGTGTGTGAGTAAATTTGAGCAGAATAACACAATTAAATACAAAACGAACAGCAAAAGAAACTGAATGTGTACCTTTCTAATGGAATTTTGTGGCTTCTGGGTTCGACAACAACATTTCAGCCGGTGTTTATCCGTCCTCCACAGGCAGCCATGCAGTTTGACCTGCAGGTCTTACCTCCTCCTCTGAACAGAAATAGAGAAATCTTGATTGATATCATTGTCCAGACCTTCAGCTTACTTGCAGATGTTGAAAATGGATAGTTGGTTATCAAACTCGGGGAGCTTGACGATTATTTGTTTGTGCCAATCTTCCCCAGGAGGCAATTTTCTACTCCCCAGCATTTGTCTCACTTTCTCTCACTTGACTTACTTGTCAGCGTTTCCAACCACAATAATGCTGAAGTTACCTCCATGATTTTAGCCCAGAACATTGTCTCACGAAGCTCGCATTTATTTTCATTACCGAAATGTCTTCCTCCAGCTTCTACTTCCCAGGGATGCAGTTTGTCCGCTCTGCTTTTTATACATTATCAAACTAATCACGCTTCAGATGAAATCCTAATTTGGCAACAATGCTACGTCAAAGGCAGCCAATAAGCAATGAAGTGTACTATATTATTGCCTAAGCTAAATAAAAAAATGTCTTTTACTTTAGTTTGGAAATTCATCTTCACGGTTAAATTTCCCACATTCAGTTTGAGATTTTTACACCCTTAACTACCACAGAAGAACAAACGTGTGAGCGGATGAATTCACCTATATTTAAGCTTGCATCTCTCAAACTCTTTTACCACGAACAGGCATAATGTTTACATGCACACAAGAGACCAGTGGGTTTTACTACAGAGCAAGTTTAACATGGACAGGCTTTGTTTGTAAAAGAGCTTGACAAAACCTAAAATCCCAGCCTTTGTTAAACCCTTTGTCAGTGAGGTTCTTCACGAGGCTCTCTCCCAAAAAAGATGCATCAGACATTTGAGGCATTTTTTAAAAAAACTTCTTCCACAAAAAATCAACCGACTGGGTGCTACCTGTTTTGGTAAAGGGAAACAGGTTGAGAATGTTGTTGTAAATTATACAAGAGATGAATACTAGTTAAAAAAAACAAAAAAAAACTTTGAGTATGGCGCTCAGTCGCTGTGGCATTGTTTCGTTAAGCTTCTGCAATGTCACAGCATTTTTTTCTGTCCATTTCTGTTCTTATATTGATGATGAGAGAGTCGGACCGCTGCACAAAGTCTTCTCCAGCACATCCCAAAGATTCTCGGTGGGGCTGAGGTCTGGACTCTGTGGAGGCCAATCCATGTGTGAAAATGACGTCTCATGCTCCCTGAACTACTCATTCACAATGTGAGCCCCATGAATCCTGGCATCGCTATCTTGGAACGTGTCCATGCCATCAGGGAAGAAAAACTCCACTGATGGAAAGACCTGGTCATTCAGTGTATTCAGGTAGTCAGCTGACCTCATTCTTTGGGAACATAACGTTGCTGAACCTGACCAACCCCAGATCATAACCCTAACCCCTACAGACTGGTAGGCACTAGCCATGATGCCTCTCTTCTTACCCTGATACACCCATCACTTAAATCTGGACTCATCAGACCACATGACTGAGCACATTTGTTCCTGGAAGATGATTGTTCTCCACTATCCTTCAGGTTTTAATAATGCATTGGATGGTTCTTAACCTGATTTTCAGAAATCTCCTTAGTTGTTTTCTTTGCTTGATGCAGACCAGTAATTTGACCCTTGTGAGACAGATTAACATCCTTTCCAAGACCACAGGATACGTCTTCCAACATGGTTATTTAAGAAATGAGAAGCTCCTCACTGCATCGGCTCGGGTTAAATAAGTTGTTGCAACTGAAACGTATTCATCACTGCAGTAGTTATCCAATGGAAGGCTCTTACCTATTTGCTTAGTTAAATCCAGGTGACAACTTTGTTTTTGGTCATGCAATGTCAATCTATATACTATACAGTCCACTTTAAATGGCAAGGTGACTTAACACATTTTAATATAACATCCAAGAAGTGCATTTAGGTCTAATACTGTCCTATTATGAAGGATACACAGAAATCACTCGGCCAAATCAAAATGAAATTAATGTTACTGAGGAAATTCTCAATTTTCTAATCTGTGACCATCCAACTGCGACACCAGCAGTGTCAAATGGACTTTGCAGTTAATCAGGACCAAACATACAAACATAATTACGCATTTTCTGCATTACCAACTGAATGCATGTAGGTCCCTATGACAACGTGACACATAATGTTTGCCTACTGTGACTGCATGGCTTTGCTCAGTAAGACTGCCAACAAAGAGCGCAACAGGTTTGCAAATGCATTCCCTAAGCTGACAATCTACAGTGCCTTGTGAAAGTATTCGGCCCCCTTGAACTTTTCAACCTTTCGCCACATTTCAGGCTTCAAACATAAAGATATAAAATTGTAATTTTTTGTCAAGAATCGACAACAAGTGGGACACAATCGTGAAGTTGAATGAAATTTATTGGATATTTTAAAGTTTTTTAACAAATAAAAACTGAAAAGTGGGGTGTGCAATATTATTCGGCCCCTTTACTTTCAGTGCAGCAAACTCACTCCAGAAGTTCAGTGAGGATCTCTGAATGATCCAATGTTGTCCTAAATGACTGATGATGATAAATAGAATCCACCTGTGTGTAATCAAGTCTCCGTATAAATGCACCTGCTCTGTGATAGTCTCAGGGTTCTGTTTAAAGTGCAGAGAGCATCATGAAGACCAAGGAACACACCAGGCAGGTCCGAGATACTGTTGTGGAGAAGTTTAAAGCCGGATTTGGATACAAAAAGATTTCCCAAGCTTTAAACATCTCAAGGAGCACTGTGCAAGCAATCATATTGAAATGGAAGGAGTATCAGACCACTGCAAATCTACCAAGACCCGGCCGTCCCTCTAAACTTTTACCTCCATCAAGGTGAAGACTGATCAGAGATGCAGCCAAGAGGCCCATGATCACTCTGGATGAACTGCAGAGATCTACAGCTGAGGTGGGAGAGTCTGTCCATAGGACAACAATCAGTCGTACACTGCACAAATCTGGCCTTTATGGAAGAGTGGCAAGAAGAAAGCCATTTCTCAAAGATATCCATAAAAAGTCGCGTTTAAAGTTTGCCACAAGCCACCTGGGAGACACACCAAACATGTGGAAGAAGGTGCTCTGGTCAGATGAAACCAAAATGGAACTTTTTGGCCACAATGCAAAACGATATGTTTGGCGTAAAAGCAACACAGCTCATCACCCTGAACACACCATCCCCACTGTCAAACATGGTGGTGGCAGCCTCATGGTTTGGGCCTGCTTTTCTTCAGCAGGGACAGGGAAGATGGTTAAAATTGATGGGAAGATGAATGGAGCCAAATACAGGAGCATTCTGGAAGAAAACCTGTTGGAGTCTGCAAAAGACCTGAGACTGGGACGGAGATTTATCTTCCAACAGGACAATGATCCAAAACATAAAGCCAAATCTACAATGGAATGGTTGACAAATAAACGTATCCAGGTGTTAGAATGACCAAGTCAAAGTCCAGACCTGAATCCAATCGAGAATCTGTGGGCAGAGCTGAAGACTGCTGTTCACAAACGCTCTCCATCCAACCTCACTGAGCTCGAGCTGTTTTGCAAGGAAGAATGGGCAAGAATTTCAGTCTCTCGATGTGCAAAACTGATAGACATACCCCAAGCGACTTGCAGCTGTAATTGCAGCAAAAGGTGGCGCTACAAAGTATTAATGCAAGGGGGTCGAATAATATTGCACGCCCCACTTTTCAGGTTTCTATTTGTTAAAAGTTTAAAATATCCAATAAATTTCGTTCCACTTCACGATTGTGTCCCACTTGTTGTTGATTCTTGACAAAAAATTAGAATTTTATACCTTTATGTTTGAAGCCTGAAATGTGGCGAAAGGTTGAAAAGTTCAAGGGGGCCGAATACTTTCACAAGGCACTGTATATCGCTCATAGAGAAAAGGGTGAAAGGATGATACTCCTTTCAGCAGATTGAAATTCATCCTAAACTCTCAACCTAACCTCTTCTGGAGTAGGTTAGCAGTGCAACATCAGTTACCATGGTGATCTAGCCGTGACTAGGTGACACTGACACTTTGGTTTGAGGCTCAATACACCTCTCTAACCCATTAATGTAATTTAATAGCGCATGCTGCAGGTTGTTATAAAGAAACGGTTTTCTACAAGAAACTAATCAGTGCATTTACATACATTTGTTACGGTAACTAGATGTAAATGAACCAATGTGTTTCAGCCTCATTTTTCTGTTTTGGAAATTTGCTGTCCTCAAGCTTAAAAAAAAACACCTGTTTCAGCTATATTTTACTGGAAGATGCACTGAGGATGCTGTTTGTACTTGTTACCGTGAATCTAGTTTATATGCAGAAGGTCAGTAATCAGATTTTCTCATAATCTGCTGATTATTTTTGGGAGCTTATTGAACAGTACCTGCAATAAATCGTGTTGACGTGCAAACCTGTCTCCCAGAAATTCTGCTTATACAGAACTAATTTGTTTTCTCAATTGCATTTTACAGTGTTTTTAATCCAGGGGGCTCTAAATTTATTTCAAAAAGGGCCTTTGCCTTTGTGAATTTCTAATTTATGAATCTTATTTCGAGGAGAAGTTGGTTTGTGTGTGTTAGGTGTAATTATAGAGGAGGCTCTGTGGCAGTGCACAGCTTTTCTTAACAGTGTAAAGTCTGAAATACACTAAGAGTCACCTGTTCAGTGGTGGCAATGCACTTACTTTGATGCCTGAAGGATAGTTTTAGTTTTAGTGTGACTTTACAAGGAATTATATTAATCACAAGGCTGCATTTTTGTCACTGAAGAAGCATTTTTGACTAAATTTGATTCCTCTGTTTCCCTGAATTAGGGGTAGTGGTTAGCACTTTCGCCTTGCAGCAAGAAGATCCCCGGTTCAAATCCTGGCCTGGGCCTGGGATCTTTCTGCATGGAGTTTGCATGTTCTACCTGTGCATGCGTGGGTTTTCTCCAGGCACTCCGGCTTCCTCCCACAGTCCAAAAATATGCTGAGGTTAATTGGTAATCCTAAATTGCCCGTAGGTGTGAATGAGTGTGATTGTTTGTCTGTATATGTAGACAGACTGGTGACCTGTCCAGGGTGTCCCCTGCCTTCGCCCGAGTCAGCTGAGATAGGCTCCAGCACCCCCTGCAACCCTAGTGAGGATAAAGTGGTGTATAGAGAATGGATGGATGTTTCCCTGAATTGCACACAGAAGCCAGATTTCTGATACACATTGTGACAGGAATCCAGTTTCTGAAGAGGAGTAAAGCCTTTTTACTTATGTGATCATTTCTTTTTGAAGTAGTTGTACCAGACAAACATACCAAACATGCAACAGCAGAATCCTATTCACGGTGGTGTAGAAAGCATGAAGGGTATTTTTGTGTGCCTTGTACTGTTTCTGAGCTCTTTCATTTGAGGAGAATCGCAAGCAAAACCTCCCGCACAAACCCCAGGAGATGAGCGGCTTTTTGAATAGTGACTCTCACAATAATTCCGGCTGTTAAATGACCTGTGCCTTTTTTCCCTCCAAACTCCCCAAGTGAAAAATCAAGGAGCTCTGGAGCTGAATAATTGATATGTACCCCTCACCAGCATCAGCAGAGGTCAGGATCAAACTGCTACCAGAAATAAGATACTGGATGTCAATATCTGCCTTCCAAATCCGCGTAGAGTTCATTAGAATTAGAGCTGAGATTTCTGTCTCCACATGCAGCTTTTAAGAAATAGACTAACAATGTTTTATGGATTCTTTTACTACTTACCAGTGAAATATTAAAGACAGTGTACCACAACCCTTCAGACATCTTAAGATGTTTTTTCATTAAAAGAATCTCTACATGGAGCTGTGATACTGTAGGTGAACATTTTTAGCTAGAATCCTTTTCATTGCTAGAAAGCCACCAAGCAGTAAAATATTCAAGATGAGAAACTCTCTGAGAAGTCAGTGGAGTGTTTTTGTTCTACCAAAGGTGAAGTAATTATGATAATGTAACCATCACTGACAGATTAAAACTTATTTCTTGTTATTGTCATAGTCCTTTGAGAAAATATGCATTATAATTAAATGAATATACTGACACATCTACTTTGATTTGATTTATATACAGCTCCTCAGGCAAGTGCTTTATTTTGGAGATTCTGTTTTTTTTTCCTCAACAAAGGCTAATGATAGAGAAGCTACCAGTTTCTGCTGTTTTTACCTTTTCTGTTTGTCTCATGAATACAGACAAACATTCAGGTTTCTGGTGACACTTGCAGCACAGCCGGCGATGTCAAACAATCGGCCCACCATTTTAGTTCAGACTGAAAAATCTCAACAACTGGCGGTTGTATTGCCGTGAAAATCACGATTCATAGTGGATGAATGGTACTGACTTTGCAGATCACCTGACTACTACTTCTTCTTCTTCTTAGACATATGAGGGAAATGTAGAGATCAGAGTAGGGGTCAATCCAGGTATATTTCAATCTCCTGAACCCCAAAAACTGCTACTGGGTTTACAGAGTTGCACTATTTATTTGTCAGAAACTGCTGAAACAGAAAGAATAGTCAGATTTTCAACTTTCCAATGATTCTATAACTACTCATCTGTGTAGTGCCGTTACATCAGGATGCTTCCAAACGAATCCAAGCTTAAAATTGTGATATTTCATCAAAATTACTTCTACATGTCTCACTCAAAAAATAGTGTCTCCACTGCAACCAATGGACAATCGACAGCTGAACTGCAGGCCGTATATAACAGAGCTGATAGGAGGCGCACATGTAAGCAGTGAATTATATATAATGTGTAAAGTCATTTGTCTAGTATCGGTGACTCCTGTGGGCCACCAGGTTTGTAAAAGTAAACAGTTGAAGAAGTTCAGTTTTCCTAGATGGCACAAAATATTTGAGGTCCTCCAACTTCTCGCCATAATTTTGCCATTTTCACAGAGGTGCAGGACTTTATATTGCTGTTTAAAAAAAGAGCCCACCGTCAGTAAAAAGCAACAGGAGCAAAACAACGCCTAGAAACTGCCTTGGGTTCAGAAGGTTAAAGGTTGGTGTTGGTTGAAACATTTAGCAGGAAGAAGGCTGCGCATTTCCTGCCTACTCTCCAGTAGATTGAATCAAGTCAGTTCTAACAGTCACATTTCCAGTTTAACTTCGATTAATGTTGCACAATATGTGAAATATATTTTCAAAACCAGACATTCAGAAAGACATCAGCATATGAGTAAATGCAGGAATCACATCAGAGGGAATAAACAGTTAAAGAGCCCCCATTGGACTGGGAAAAAAAGAAAATTCGAGTGAGATATTTATTGTTGTTCAACAAGGGAGCAGTTCTGTCACACTAAATGAAGATGGCTAATGATACACCTGTCAAACAACAGCTTGTTAGTTCTATCGCGGTGAATGTGTTGGCATGTTAATATTAGGATTTACCTCGAAGCTGTGTCTAAGTGCAGCCTCGCAGAGCAGAAAACTCTTGTGATTAGCTGCACTTTGGGCTGAAATGGAGACTTTCCATTTTCTGTTCAGTTCACTAGAGATGCTGAAATACTCATTTTTCCTCTCATGCAGTCTTAAGGAGGATCTTTTTTACCCACTTATTAAAAAGTCTCTGAAAACTATGAATGCAGTTGTATTTCTATTTTTTTCTGCCCATTCAGGAGTAATTTCATCAAACTTCTCCTAATTTACTCATTTGTCTCTGGCGTGTCAGGATGTGTCGCTCTGTTATTGTCCTGTTGTGTTATTATGTGCTGTGATAATTCAGCCCCAAAAGCAGCATATCAGCTTAATGGAAAATTATGGGAAAAGTAGGCCTTGGTTCAAAAAATACTTTTTGTACTTTAAAACTTCATTGGCAGTGAATAATTGGTATTGGCTCAGGAAGATAGATGTCCTTTATGTGAGATTAATGGGATTTTTCACCCTGTACTTTTCCATGCCTTGGGCCACATCAGTTTATTTTTCTGCTCTCTCAACACTTTGAAATATTTTTGATTTATATCCTGCGCCAATGAGTGCTTTTCTGAGGAGAAGCTACACCCCAAACTGGAGGAAAACAACCCCGCCACAAAGGACAAATGATGTTAAATGCAGGGCA
The DNA here is from genome assembly GCF_021347895.1 of Acanthochromis polyacanthus. Lineage (NCBI taxonomy): Eukaryota > Metazoa > Chordata > Actinopteri > Pomacentridae > Acanthochromis > Acanthochromis polyacanthus. The sequence goes on along the minus strand of NC_067114.1, from coordinate 11,258,313 downwards.
CAGATAGGAATTGCAAGATAAAAAGTGAAAAGATACAGTGAAGAAGCCTTTTTTCTTTCTCCATGCGCTCGGTGCTGAGGAAGTCAGATCTGATAGGAGGTTATAGAAAAGGCATCTCAGATGACTGAATTTAATGGAATGACAAATCCAGCTTTTCAACTTGAACAGTGGGAATGAGAAATGTGGCTCAGAGGCAAGATGTCCAGAGCTTGATATCCCATAACGTCGACACTGTCTCATGATATCTGCTGTTCTACAAAAGAAGCAAAATATTGCAGCTAGTTGCTCGGAATTCTGTGCAATTAATGACATTGAATTTCTAGAGAATCCTTCCGCTAAAGGATGAAAAAGCACAAAGAAAGCCTTTGTACCCTTCTGAAGGGCACGGGTGATTTCAGCGCTTTAATGAGGAGAAATGAACAAAAGGGGTAGAGATGACAAAGGCCGCTCCAAGTAAACATGACCCTCCTCCCAAATTCTGCCACTGCATATCCCCTCCTGGGAATAAACAAAGAGAAAGACACAGCCACACACCCCTATCCTCTTTCAAGAGGAAAATGTCAGTGTGACATGCCAGCTACTGATGCGTCCTAATGAGAGAATTTTCCCCTCCTTAAGTCACAGAGGCCCATACAGCACCTATACCGTGGTGGACTCAGCTTCCCACAGACTAATTGGTTATTAGCTATATATTCTGTCATGAAAGAAAGGACTTCCAGTGAGAAAGGAGTAATAATATAAGTGTTGTTCAAACATGCAAAACTGACCATAGTCTGTATGTAGGAGGTTCTGATTTCTGCAAACATGATCATCTTCTTCATAATATACTTACCTGAGTGTGAAGATAGCCTGATGTCTTTTTCTCTCTCTGTCTGTTTTACAAGCAAGGCATCACTTTATAAAACCTGAACTGATTGATTTTGAATTATGATCCCTTGAGGGTAGCGCAACAAGATGTAAATACAATATTGGCATGCTCTTAAAAAGTTCGTGTGGACGAGGAATCGAACAATGGAAGCAAACCGTTTTGTCCTTATCCAGCAGACAGAGAAAAATTAATATTTATTCCGAGTTATATTGTAAATATATTTAATATTCATCCCTTTTTTGCCTCTGTTTTGTTTTCCACCAACACTTGAGAAAAATATGAGGCCCTTTAGCTGTTTAACTCAGACAAATTGCAGCTGGGTGATCATTCTATGCGAGTTTGTCAGTATGTTTTACGTGGCTCATATTTCTAACGCGGGTCACATGGTGGCTCTGTTGTTAGCGGTGTCGCCTCACAAATAGAAGATCCTCAGTTCAGCCAGATCTTTCTGTGCAGTGTGGGTTCTCACCAAGTGCTATGACTTCCTCCTACAGTCCAAAAACATGCTGAGGTTAATTGGTGACTCTAAATTGTCCATAGATGTGAATGTGAGTGTCATTGTTTGTCTCTATATGTAGCCCTGTGATAGACTGGTGACCTGTCCAGGGTATCCCTTGCCTTCCCCGTAAGTCAGCTGGGATAGACTGCAGCCCCCCTGCAACCCTGCAGAGGATTAAGCGGTGTATAGATGATAAATATTTGAAGTGCAAGCTATCATAGAAAAGTATTGATTAGTGCAGCTTTCAAGTTAATGTGATTAGCGACTAAACTAATCTTGTTGCAAAAAGGGGCATCATCTGTCCAACACTTATGAAAAACATCATCATTGTGCTTCATTATTTGATCTGTTTTTCTTGTTGCTGTTTTGCCAGATGCTTTGCAGACTGCAGGTCTTGGCACAGAATGGATTAAATTCACTTGGTTCATTTAGTAACAATCCCCAAGACGCCATATGCTGCTGAAGTTTGCACAAATCTTTCTAAATGCAGACATTTTCCAAGTCCCTCATAAAACCACTTCTGTTATTCATTCTGACTGCTGCTGTACTCCTAATCTGACATTTAAGGCACCAATTGTGCACCAATAATTGCAGTAAATACTAAAAGCTGTGCATTGCTGCTAATTTCATAAGTGAGGGCTTGACTGGCTGCCAGGTCGCCTGCTTGATTCTACTCCTTCTGTTTTTGCTCATTTTGTTTGATTTAAGGAACGTTTTCATTCAAGTGTCCTCACTCTCAGCTGGCATGTGAATGAAAGAGAATGTGAAAACAATCACTGCCACATACACTGATTAAAAGGAGCTGTATAAATGACTGTGTTTAAAAAAAAAAAAAGAGCTGCCACTGAAGGCTCAAGTCCATCTTTACTCTAGACTGCGGACGAGTCGGGAGGTTATTTCCCAAAGATCTAACACTCCTGCGGCCCAGACTCTTGGGGAGACCCTGTGAAATGGTTTTGAACCAGGCGTCGGCAGAATCAATTAAACCTTTAAACTCATTCTGTACCTCGGAGAGAAACGGTGCAAAGATGATAAAACTGGAGTACTGTGTCTGTGTCATTTAGCTTCTGTTAGGCATCTATCGGCAATATTTTCCAGCAGCAGCAGCTAAAAAGACACAGGCAGGAACAGAACAAGTTAATTTATAAAGAGATGAAAGCATAACTGACCTCCTCTGTGTAAATGGGAGATAAGAGCAGCTTAATCTTAGCATATTTATGAAATGAAACACAGCTCATCTGCTTGCATGTCAAGTTATTATATAAAAACAAGACGTTCTTTGAGGCTACACATTCAGACAAAAGCGTTGAGAAGTGTGAAGGAAGTCATCTGTGTCAAGCGGTTACAAAATGCAAATCAGTGTTTTTATTCTTTGAACTGCTCTTATGTGAGTACTTACATGTATTAATGAGTTTCTGTTGGAGACAAAAACAAAAAGAAGAACGAACATTAGACAGTCGTCACAGTGGTGGGCTTGAGTTAAAGAAAATACCCTCTCATTCACCTCCTGGTACATTACTTTATAAAGTGGACATTGCATTTCTTCTGATCCGTACTGAGACTGGTGCCGTGATAACCTCACAGAGTTGGGCAGTGCATCCTCGGAATATTGCAAACTGGATTTCCTGATCCGTATCTTATTGTCTCAGTGGCTGTTTTTGCACAATGCTTTTGCAACACAGGAGCTTTTTTGTATGTGTTTGTTTATTCCACTGTCCATTCAGCTCTTTCTTTATGTTCAGATTCAGAACATTCACAATACTTCACACCTCTACTCACTTGAGGCTGACAGCTTTAATAAGAGGCAAAATATCCTCAAGACTTACTAGAAAATCCTCTTTATATCCCATGAACAGATAACACTGCCTCGATTTTAATCCACATTCCTGAGAGTTTTAGTATTTGCACAGTTACTGTGCAATTTATTTTTAATGAGCTCATGGTGTCATATAAACCACTTGAATGATTTAAAACTGTACAGTGACTATATGTCATTGTGCAGTTTTTTTTCTGAGTCATGTGACTAATAAGGACAACATATGTACTGAAAAATATTGTACCAATGATAAAGCTGCAGTGAAAAACATATAATAGGTGCATGAAGATGTAAGGGATGCAGAAGGTTATGTCCAGCTCTCACCAGTCCAGCGCTGAGCCTGTACCTGTGTCCATACATACAATACCGCTGAAATCAATACCACAGTATTAAAAAGAGTATTTTTAGCTGAATCAATATATGCAATTGATATCGAATTAACTGTGTTTCACTGCAATTAATTACATCTCAGATTTTCCCATGTATGAAACAAAAACAACGGTCCTTTGTTTTGTTAAACTTGTATTATAATCTTCAAAGTTGGGAAAACAGGACTTTGGAAATCAGTCACGCAATATCTTCATATCATCACATTCCAATTCCACTGAAAGCAATACTTTTCAGTTAACTGGAACATCCTAAAATTCTTTATTATTACTATACCAGAGAGTGCAGGACTCCGCCACGGCTGCTCAGATGTTGTATGATTTTCAACAGATAAATCCGCGGCGGTGTGTTTGCAGTGGTGGAGTCGGTCTGTTTGTCTGTGTGCAACATTACTCAAAAACGGAACAAAACATTTGGATGGAATTTTCAGGGAAGGTCAGAAATGACACAAAGATGACCTGATTCGATTTTGGCAGTGATACAGCTTGTAGTCTGGATGCACGGATTTGTTAAAAATTTCTGTATCATTGAGAGACAGCGGCATGGTGTCACTGTAACCATGACAACAAGTGAACACTATGTCAGCTGCCTGCTGACGATCACATGATTGCAATCCCACTTCTATTCCACTGCTGTGGACTTATTGGGACTTTTCTGTAAGAAATCATACAACAATTGAGCAGCCTTGGTGGAATACTGCGCTCTCTGAGTGCTTTTCTTGTTATTATTAACAATATGACATAATAGAGGTAAAGAAGGCATATCATTGTAGCAGTGAGCCACATTTTTTAAATTCATTTTGCACTTCTGTCAAAACTGCCTTGAACACTAAAAGTTTTTTTTAAATACCTGACGTCTTTTGGCTGACAGCTTCTTTGACATCAAGCAGAAGAAACACCGATGTGTCCTGAAATTTACAGGTGGATGATGACACCTGATTTTTTTTTTTTACCGACATTATACATGAAGGTTTTCTCCTCGCTCTCAGTCCGTGAATATTTCGACTGCAACACGTCGTTTGATGTTTTTGGTTCCATATTCCGCTCTCATTATGATAGATGTAAAATGATACAATGACTGAGGATAAACTGCAAACTGCCTGTTTTAATTGGAGGGTTTTTACAGACCGTTAAATCACGAGAACAGACAAAGAGCTGCCGAGTCGTTTTTGAAATGAGTGTCTGGTGTCGTAGTCAAACAGGGAACTTTAAGTGAATAAAGCGATGTTCACTTGTCAATTTTAGCTTGTAGTTAAAAACATATGAATTCTACAGTCACTGCCATAAGCAACTGTGCCATTCTATGCAGTAGTGATGGTTTTCATTATCTCATTGAGAGTTAAGTCACGATGCAAATAAATTATTGAAACTAAAGCTAAAAGTGAGATAGAAGTAGCTCATTGCTTGTAAATGTAAGCATTAATAATAATAATTTACCCAACACTAATTTGTTTACGTAAATAATTTATTTTCAAGCTAATTGACATCTTTTAATGTAGCTGTTTCACAGTGTTAAAAACAGGCAGCTCCACCCCTTTGCCCTTCATTTCCCAAAGCAGAACATCTGCTTTGAAAAATGTGTGCAAATGATGCTGAACACACTTTGAATTCCTAACATTCCTACCAACTTCCTATTGATCACTTGTCACATTGTCACCATCTGCTGGGCTGAAACGTTGGAGAAAAAAAGTCAGTCTCATTACAGCAGAGTTCCTTAATAAATCAATGAGCTAAAGGTCCATCTCATGTTAAGAACACGTGTTTTCGACCTATTTTAATGCCTTATTTGTCAAAAATAAACAATAATTGGAAGAGCTGCTAAATGTCTCTCCTTTCTTACAGCAAGCTAATACTGGCAGAAAAACAAACAAGCCTCCCTTGTGTGAGGTCTTGGCTGCCTGTTCAGCCAATCACTCATGGAATCCATTTTTTTATTGGTTTTAGTGCATTGATTTTCTGTCGCTTTTTACACCCACCGACTTGTATTCGATGGAGACAGGATCAGGAGGGACCAGTATCGAATTTGTATGAAAGGGCCTCTGGAGGTGCCCAACTTTATTTTATGTTTATTATTCAATATTAAAATGCCGACCTGTCTGGGGTTTGCACTGACTTTCACCTTAAATCAGCCGGGATGGGCAGCCACACCCCCACAGCCCTTCACAAAATAAAGTGGTGGACAGAAAATGGATGGATGGATGGATGGAATATTAAAAGATCTAACATGTAAAAACCAATTCATTTGCTTTTCATCACTGGTTTTCTGCCTCCCTGCTCCACCCACTGTAATTGTTCAGCACAGCATGGAGAGTACAGTCCAGGTTTCTTGACCGAGATTTTACCCTTTCATCGATTTTTCACTAAAGTACCTACAATGGACAAATGCATCCTTCTTTTCTCCCAGTGTGTGCCTTACAGTTTGGAGAGGTGGGTTGAAAAACAACAACCTGTAGTGCCTACAGCAGTGTTATCGAAAGTCTACATCTGTACCACCGTGAGTTAGCACTGCATGGAGGAAATTTATCTCCGAGGTGTCAAAAATGATAATGACTTGCGCTTGAAATTCAAAGCATTTTCCTCTCCACGGGCAGGAGGGCATGAATAAATATAATTTGATAAAATCTTTGTGCATTGTAGAGTGGTTTCATCACTATGAACTGTTTTTTATGGGATGAAATTTAATAATTTACCATGTTCTGCTCTGCCTTTAAAAAGTTTGCTTGTGTTGGACCTGGAGGTTTATTGTTTTCCATCAGTGATGTCTCTGTTAACTGTTGTCTGTTCTCCAGCGGTTTTGTGTTGTTTTTTATTTCACGGTCAGGTTAATGACAATGAGTGCATTCTGGTCGTATGCGCATATCTTCTCCCCTGCCTCTCTCCTCTGTGACTGTGGGAGCAGACAGCTATAACTCAGTTGCCTGGTTGTGCACGCAATGAAAGCACACTTAGTGTTGCACTTCACACACGCCTGGAGTGCTGCTGGGAAACCTGGGGAATACTTTCCCTGTCTGCAAATGTGCACCACTATTTGCCTCAGGTGTTTGGCTGTGCTTTACTTAAGTTAACACGAAGGTTAGTTTCATGTATGTGCATTCAAAAAGACACCGCTGTCCAACACAAGGTAAAGATAAATCACATGGTCGGAGAAGAGGTCCCATGGCATGTCATTAAGCTGTTTAATTCATTTGAACCACCAGATGAATGGGCCTTGAGGCACACTCGCCCAGATTGAAAGACTTACAGAACTTGTATCTTGTCCTTAGTTTAATCACAATGTTGTTTTATCTGGAGCTGAGACCCTTCCTCTCTACTTTGCTGCTGTGAGACTTTAAAAACTGTGTTGAAGTAATTCTGCCGTGGGCTCCATTTACTGTTTTCTCAACTTGGAGTGGTTGTTGGCTTTTTTTTTTTTTTTTTTTTGATTTGTTGATGTTTCACTAAGCACTTTTTAAAATACAGTCATAGCTTCAAGAAAATCTGTGCCAGGATTTCTCAATCGATTACTCATAAAATGTGGTCTGATCTTCATTTAAGCCCCAGTTATGTATAAACACAATCTGAGTAAACTGAGAACACACAACGGTTGAACTTTTCGTGTGGTTTGTGAACACAGTGAACGATCTCTTACATTGCAGAGTGGGAAAAAGTAGGTGAATTATTGAATTTAGTAGCTCATACAAGCAACAACAGCCTTCATGAGAAGTTTCTTGTATCTACTGATGAGACTTTTACAACAGTGAGGAGGATTTTTGCCATTCCTCTCTACAATGCTGTGTCTTGACTGAACAGCTCTCTTCAGGTCATGCCACAGCATCTCAGTTGACTTAAGGTCAGAACTCTGACTTGGAAAAAAAAAGTTCTTTCTTTTCAGACATTCTGCTGCTGATTCACTTGTGTGCTTCAAGTCATTGCCTTTATTGCCTCAGCCAACCTCTCCTTAGCTTCAGGTCATAGACTGTTTCCCTGATATTCTCCTGTAAAATTTCTCGATACATTTTCTAGGCCCTGAGGTCGCAAAGCAGACCCAAACCATAATACTCCCTCCACCATGCATCACAGTTTAGATGAGGTACTGGTGTGTAGTTCCTTTTTTTCATCCAAACATAGTATTGTGCATTTTAGGTAAAAAGTTGCACTTTTGTCTCATCAGTCCACAGAATACAGTGTTATGATGGATATTGGAAACTTGAGAAGTGCTGCAGTTTTCTTCCCAAGAGCAGCTGTTTCCTTTGTGGTGTTCTTTCTTTCAATACCATATCTTATTTAGTGTTTTTTCCTATGGTGGAAACAAACAAAAGCTTAACAGGCTGGAGACATTTCTGTGGGATTTTTTTATGTTACTGTTGTTCTTATTCACCAGATGCCACCTTTTTTTTTTTTTTTTTAAATCTTTGCAGGATGCTAATTTTAAGGGAGACTAGCAACGGTCCTGAATTTTTACAAGGTCTAATTACCAAGTAGACCAGTAAAAATCCAGGTCTTTGTAAATGCTTTTGTTGCTTTTTCCATATTCATGCATCTCAATAATACTTCACCTCAGGTCTTGTGAAAGTTGTTCATCAACCAATCACGAACCAGTCTTTCTTGAGAAGAGCCAATTTCGTACAATCCAATACCACGCAAGAAAGTTACATATGAAACTAGACCTCATTGTAATCGCACCTAGGTTTTTATATGGATTAAACACGTGAATGAATGTTAATTATTAAACTGTCAATAATGAAGTGCTTGTAAATACATAAATGGTGAATAAATGACACACCTAGGATAGCTGTGAACCCAGTTTCCAGCCTTTGCACAATTCCCTGGCTATAGATTTACATTCAACATTGTGAAATGAAACATGAGGTTGATTTTTCAAAACTTCCATCTTGTTTAAATCTACAGTAGATTTTTTTTTTGGCCACTTGGGAGCTGCAGAATGTACTGTTGAGTACAGCATTTACATATCATCAAATTTAAAATTGAATCTGAATTTGTAAACTGTTGTTCCTTTGCACATCCTTAATTATGGTGACTAAATCATTTAGTTGGAGTTATATTTCTAACCCATTGGCCAATCTAAGTCTAACATTTGCTCTGTTTCATCTGTTTTTGGTTATCTTCTGGGTCTAGCTGTTAAATGATGCACTATGCTGACCAGCTAGCCACTGTACTATCTGCTATTTACTGTTTGCTGCTGGCCAGAAAACGAGCCATTGGTTTACAAAATTTTGAATCTTGTTTTTATGAGAAATAATCTAATATAATTATTTGGTGAGCAGTGGTACCACCAAATGCCTAGAGGCTATTGAAAGCTTATTCAGGTGCCTGTTTGTAAGTCAGGCTTAGGGTGTATAAGTATGAATTTGTTCTCTGAGTAACCATGTAAAACAGGCACTGTGTGTTTTATTTTACAGGATATGAACTTTGGAACTACAGATACAATCCTTTTACTTCAAGCAAAATTCACTATTATCTCCTGCCTTTTCTGAAGAAGTTCTTTTTGTTTTGGTTCACTATGTAATCCTATTATACCTGCCTATCCTCCATATTGTTGTTTTAGTTCTGACTTGGCTGACACGGTTTGTCAGTCCGGTGCTAAAACAATCTGCTCATGAATATTAACCATTCTCAATCTGCTTAAAACACACACTGTACACACACACACACTTAACCTTGTCTTCTGTATGCAGTGTCACCGAGGGCTCAGAGCATCTCTCCTCTTTGGCTCTTTGAGGCTTCTTAGTTTTTGTTTATTCCTCACTGTTTCATGTCTTGCCTTGGATTTTAAAATAGTTTTGGGTCTTCATTCACCAGCCTAAACTGTTCATTCATCTTTACCATAGTCTGACACTTTAAATGCATATATTAATCTAAAACGGCTTCAACATAAGCAGCAGAAAACACCGCTATGACAAATAGTATTATTAAAAGGAGGAAATCATTCTTCTCCCATAGCCTGTATTTCATTTTAAACTGTTTATTGTGTCTGCTAGGATGTGAATTATCCCTGATAGCATCAGCCTGTAAAACCCAAACTAAAATACTGAAGCTTTATAATGAAATGTCTCTTTTTTATTGTTCTATAGCCTCAATATGCTGCATGATGGTGCTGATTTCCTTTTCATCTAATGAAATTATAAACGCATAATAGCAGAACCACTTTTCATTAGATTTAATTTCCTGTTGATTTGGTCATTTTAATTAACAATATGCCATTATTTACCATGACACAGAGGTAAATTATTGAGTATATTATTTTCTGGCCAGTTTTTCTCTGAGACCATCTGTTTGCAGTATTATAGGTTGTATAAATTAAATTTAATGTCTATAGATTGAACCCATCATACAGCTTACAGTCCTAGAGAAAGAAATGCCATTGAGGATTTTTCTCTGCTGCCACCAACCTCTCACCCGTACTCCATTTTCCCAGAGATTATAAATATCACAGTGCTGTTCAATAACACCGCAGTCCCACAATATTCAGGCTCAGCTGTCACACACTATTGAATCCCTGCATAATGTCCCAACAGGTACTTGGACTCAATGAAATTGCTGTATTAAATGAAAAACCCTGGAAATCTTCGGGTACTCTTTGATTTTCAGTGCTAGACAGTGTAATCATGCAAGTGCAGTTGAGAAATTTTTTGCTGTGTACTTCCTCTTGAAGATGATATCACTTCATTTTTATCTACTTTACGTACTGTATGTTTGGCATTTAAAACACTCGCCTGTGGGTAGAGCTCCCTGACTGTTAAGTACACTCAGAAGTTTGCCTTTAAAGTGCATTAAAACTCTCTTGGAAGCGGTACAAAATGTCTAAGAGATACCACCAGTGTTTTAGGAAGTCTGAGCATGAAGTGAATCTATCAACAAGGACCACAAGCAGGACTTTATCACGCTCAACGTGTGTTTGCTAAATGTCTCTGTGCTCTCATTTTTTAAACACAAACTGAATCCTTCTGCAATCTTATATAAGAGCACACTCAGAGAAGGGTTCAGTTATTCCAAAAAAGATCACAGTTGATTAATTATTAAAGGGAGGTTGTGTGTTTTACTGTAGCGATGCCTTTAGGGAAATTAGTTTCACTTTTCTTGTCTGTGTAGGTCAAAGAGCAAAGGCAGCTACAGAACAGCCCACCAGCAGCTGGTAGGAATCAAATCTTTTGTTCAAGGACAACAGAGCATCTCATCGTGTGCGTGAACTCGTGGCGTTTCTGTTGAAGGACAGCCAGTCCGTCTCTTTAAATAACAGGCCACCCCTCACCTGCTAACATACATTACAGCACAAGGACGGCATTCATCACAGGGATTATATTAGTGCTATCATTTTTCCACATTCCTTAAATGTCACCTTACAGTCAACCTCGCCAGCAGGTTGAGACGCTGCGGCCTAGACAAATATTCATGTGTTATTTGTCTTCCTGTGCCTCCCAGAGACACCGGGGAGAGGAGACGACAGTCAGCCGGACACATCATTCTCTGACTCGTCGCTGTTTGCTCACTGGGGTCAGGAGCTCGGTCCAGACAACCGGCGGGTGGCACTGAAGATGTTCCAGTACTACGGATATAATGCCTACCTCAGCGATCGTCTCTCTTTAGAAAGGCCGATACCAGACCTCAGGCCTGATGGGTAAGATTGCAGCGAGAATTGTTCTCAAACACTTTTCAGATACTGACACCCTACACTAGATGTTTGAATTGTTTGAATAAATCATTTATTTCACTGTTGTTTTCTGACACATTCTGAGTTGCAGACTGAGAGTGAGTTCTGTACCCAAATTTTGTGCTGCAAATGTAGCAGTTTAATCATGTGCAAACTCATTTTTCACCTCGATTTTCACCTGGTGGATTACAGTTGTTACAGCCTACAACAAAATTTATTTTTTATTTTAGTTAATACTTATATTATCTAGAGGATAAAGTGGAAAAGCATAAGTAGCAATGGGAAGCTTATGAAAAGGGACATGTATTTTAGACAAATGTGCTGATGCACCACTTAGATATACTTGAACTGCCACTGCAAGGCCAATGGGGATGCAGAACATTATTTAATAAGAACAAAACTAATTAGTGGTGTAGTGTAAGTGTGATATCAACTAACATGTTCAGGTTTCCGCATCATTGCATGGGGAAATTTTACATTGCGATGTCAGTATATATATATGTCTATACGGATTATTAGGATCATTTAGCAATTAGCACCTGAACAGTCCACTGATGAAAAAATCAACACCACAGCATTGCTAGAGGCACTGTAAGGATGTGCTTTGAGTTAAATGCAGATATCAGCATGATAACATGCTCACATTTGTGACACAAACAGCTGTAGATTGTTTCGTCTTAGTTTAGCATGATATCATGATCCCATCTGCTAATTAACAGGAACCAGAAAGTAAAGCTGACACTGATGAAAACTCGTTCATTTTGCTGGTTATTGGTCTAAAATAAAAGGATTGGATTATTAGAAATTTTGACCTGTGGCAGTGTGAAATGAAAAGTCAGGCACCTGATGAAAAATCTGTGTCACGACAAGTCATTAGGATTTGTCTTTTTAGGACTGCGAATGTCAGAATGAGATTTCTGGAGTGCAGTAGTTCACTGATTGACCAGAGCTGACAAATCTATCATAATTATTTTTATTATATATCACTATGACAGTTGCTTTCTCTGTTATTAGTGATTCTAGCATTTTTTAGTATATAGTATTCAAGAAACCAAATATTTGGTATGTTTCCTCAAAAAATAAACTATATGAATTACTAAGGGAACTGGCAGAGTTCATCCTCCACTAAGGCCAACGCCTTGTCTCACAGTTTAAATGAAAGGTATCCAGATCTGCACTGGAATTTTAATTACTTATTCCTGTGCCATTCCTCCATCCTTCCACCAGGTTTAGTGAAGTATGATGATTTTTGCATATCTTGTATCTTGCTGCCAAACAGACAGATGGACGGACAGACAAACAAACGGCACTGATCACATACCTCCGCCTCAGCTCTCGCCTTGGCGGACGAATAAACAAAGGACCTCATGGAGGCCACATGGAAAAACACATTGCAGTTCCCTCTCAAACACTGAGTGCCTGTAATCGAAAACCAATGAAGAGTTTACTTTTGTGTACACCATTCAATACCCCTACCTGCTGCTGAGTTAATCATGTTATGGAGGCTAAAGAAAATGCTGGTTTAGGCTTGTTAGTGGGCAGTTCTTGCTGTACAAATGCAAATAACGGATCGGCCATCTGAAGATGACAGGACAGCTGTAAATTAATAGACAAAGTAAGAATATATTCAAGATGTCATGCATGTATTTTTGCACTGTTGGCACTTTTATTAAGTTCTGGACAGAAAGCACCACATTTCTACAAAGTCAAAACAGCAGCATCTTCACAGGGAGTTGTTTACACCCTGCCATGTTGGCTGGGACTCAGCAGAGCTTTCATGTTCACATTACTTAGGTTGCAGGAGCACGTAAGATGATATCCTGGTGAGAAAGTTTGCACAGCTCAGAAATCTTCGGGGCATTTCCTCCACTGCACATCGCTAAACTCCCTTCAGACCATTCATTCTTACTAATACTGGCTCCGTACACTCACCCGAAACCGTTCCAGGGGAGACATTAATCATACACATTTTGTGTCTCTGTTTCACATTTCCCAAACATGGTGCCTGAGCCATGGCATTGTGTAAATACAACAGGAGGGAGAGCATGATGAAGCAGAACAGCAATGTGATTTTGTTCAATTTTACAGGCTGGAGCGGATAAGATATTACAATCCCAGCACAGTTTTCTCTTTAGAATTAAATTAAATGGACATGTCAAGAGGATTAGGATGAGGGCTTTTTAACAGATTTTGCTTCCACAGTCCACAACTATTATTAAGGGAATATTCATCTTGTAATTTGTTGTACACAGAAACCACAAACAGAAAACTCAGTGATCAGGATTTCATTTTGAAAAACCTCAATTCAAAGTGAAAGGCATGCTGCCTGGAGCTTTGTGGTCATTTATTACAGCTTGCTTTGTCTGCTGGTCTTCTCGTCCACAATGCAAATATCAACATGCTTTGAATGTATTGGAGAAGCTCAATTTATTACAGACTTTCCTCTATTTGTTCCCGCGAAACCAATTCATTTCATATAGCTGCATTGCTGTAGCACCATGAGTACAGTAGCACTCTAAGTGTTAAATTTTGAAAAATCCACCAGCCATAAAGCGTTGCCAGTGCCAGCAGTTATACCTTGATTAATGAATATAGGTTCCTGATAAAATCTGCCAAGCACCTGGGTTGGCATGAAACCTGACAATATCTTGCTCTTTGGGAATTAAAGTCAAATGATTCACTTAATCTTCTAGACGAGATAAAGACTGACGCTTTGTCTCAACGAAGATTTATTTGTCCTCCACAGGTGCAGAAACGTTACTTATCCTTTGAACCTCCCACAAATGAGCATTGTGTTCATTTTTGTGAACGAAGCCTTGTCCGTCATCCAGCGGTCCATTCGTTCTGCCATCAACAGGACGCCGTCCCACCTTCTCAAAGAGATCATCCTGGTGGACGACAACAGCAATAACAGTAAGCAGCATGACTTCATGATACAAAAAGGGACTGTTTCATAGTGTTTTTTTTGTTTTACCCTAACAACAACGAATCAAGATCTGAATTTATTAATATGTCGAAGCAACATGCATTAAGCCTTTCCTAAACCAAAATCACAAACACAAAAGGTGGAAGTAAGATAGCAGTGCATAACCAAGTGTGTTAATCTACTCCTCCATAAGCTGCCATCAGGTAGTCAGCTCATTACATACAGTTGTCTAACAAGTACAATTTCCAAAACTAAGGAGAACGTAATCAGATCAACAATATGTGGTGTTGAGTTGCAGTTTATATATGTGTCGTGTTTCCCCACTTCAAGCTAGCAGCTCTTTCCTTCTCTTTATTGGTTCTGGAAGCTGAGCAAACAAAGCCAGCAAACATTACGCAAGGCAGCTTTACATTTGCCAAACATTTGTCGGTTCTCATTTTAAAGGCCCCTTTTCTTGTAATGTCAGAAATGAAAACAATATAGCTTGAAACACTCTGCATTTCAGTTTACATACCAAATATATTTATAGAAGTGATGTATGTACATGTACGACTCTTGAAGTCTGCAGAGGAAGATGAAATAATGTGGCAGCAGCAAATAAATTTTGTATGTTCCAAAATAAATAACATCATATGTCACACTCAATGAAGACATCAGAGCAGCACAGACACATTTGTGAATCTACTTAAGGGCTTGCTGTTATAGGACTATTCTCCTCGGGATACAACAGAGATTAACTTGGCAGTCCTTGAGAGCAGAGTTGCTAGCTGCTGACCAGCCTCACCAAACTGCAGCTCTCGCATCTCAGGAGATGCAGAAGAAGTTTTTGTTTGACACAAATGCATTACTGCATTGTCAAAATTTAGGGTCAGCAATGAAAAGGCCCCCTGAAACAGTTAAGGCCTTCAAAACCCTGATTTTCTGATCAGTAACCCACAGCCTCAACCATCAAGCCTTTACTGTGGACCAAATTTCAAAATTATCCAGATACATTGGCCTTACATTCAAAATCCGAATGGTTGTTTCCTCGTCTCCACCACAGCTGGTTGGTGTTGATGCATTCTTGGATATTTGTCTGCCGCACAAGTCAGCAACCACAGTATCCTCGATAAAATGGTCTGTGAATGAGAACTCAAATGGAGCAAGGCCACTATAGTGTACATATCAGTGTTTACATGTGTAGAGAAGTCCGTATCTGTGATATTTACTGCTCCACTGATGGCCTCCAGACTCCTTAAATGTTAATTAGGGTCTGTGTTCACTGGATTTAACTGATAGATGAATAACACTAATGAGCTCCAAAGCCAGGAAATTTGCCCCGAGGCAGATAACAATCCAGCAAGGTGATGAAGTGTTTGTACATGTCTTGTCTGCATTTGCAAGCCTAATTCCTACATCTGCATGCATTGGATGTAGTGTAAACAGCATCAGGTCGAAAAGGCATTTTATGTATGCTGACAATGTGTAACTGCTGAGCTGCGTTCATTCACTGATGTTGTCTCTGAGATGACAGATGTGTGAGATCACTGATGGGTGACTTCGGTCTGCCATGCAGAGACACAAAGAATAGCTTTGAAGTTACCTGTGAGAAGTGGCCTTAGTAATTTACAGTACAGTGCAGGAATTAACTACTTTACGGAGGCAGAAAGCCGGCTATAAAAAGTTAATGATAATGTGCCAAGGTCATTTATAGACGATGCGCTTTAAAACGGGCCGCACTGCTTGTAACAAGGACTGAATCAGCCATTAGAACAATCAACATGGGAAATAGTGGCATTGGGAAGATTTTTTTTACTGAAGTCAATAATGCAAAACATGTAGCATGGCCTGTAGCCTGCTGGAACAGAATATAGATCATTGCGGTATTTTTTTTCTAAACTCATCTCAACATGCTGGAATAAGAATGGTCGCTGTCCCTGGGCTGTTTTTGACCAGAGAGTAACATTTCCAAAGTTATCAATTAAAATGTAAAAGTGAAAACCTAAAACTTTGCTGCTGCCTCTTCTGGCACAGGAGGATTAGCACATCGCCGCCAATAAACATTCATATTTCATCATGTAATTGAGAGCTGGGGAGTGGTTGCCTTTAGCTCTTTCAGAGACCCAAGTCACGCATTGACATTTTGCTGATGGCATTTCACCCTGTTTGCTCGAGCACTCTGTCACAGTGCGTCTGATAGGCCTGGTGGTATCATTATCGCCATGACTGTGAATCTTATCTGTGCTAAATGTCGTTAGCCTATTGACCCGTGATGCTGCTGAGATTGTTGAAGGGGTCATCATCCACCGCTAACCTCCCGGTCATTCACAGCTTTACATTAGTCACCCGCCACTGTCACAACCAACCTCTGAGAGGCATTAGCATGCAGGAGAATGTGTAGCCATCAAGGGAGAGAAGGGCAAATTGACCTAACTGATTCCTCCTTAATTGGATAATGTCCCAAGCTGTGGCCCGAGAAAGGCTCATCTGTGTAAGAGCAAGGATTTGAGAGGGGCTCACTTATTATACAGGCTGTTCGAGGATTCCATCCTTTACCTTAAGTGATAATATGCCAGGGAAGAGGATTTTGTGATGAGCCACTAACTTCAAGTAAAGCACAGACAGCAGAAAAATGTTTAGAGAATCTATGTTTGTTGCAGAAGTCTGTCTCTGCAGGATCACTAGTTGTGAGGAACTTTTTGAGTCGGCCATTTAAACCTTTGCCCACTGAGAAGAGGGTGTTGAAGATTTTTCTTTGGTTCATTAATCCTTTATTTACACAATCTAGAAATCAATACGTCTGAAAAGTCAATTTTATTGCCTAAGGTAACTTCTTTCATTTTCTTATCTTTCCCTGTGGCATAGGAAGATATTCATTTCATTACAGCTGCAAGAAAAGCAGCAAATAACTTCATCTGAGACGTGTTTTTGGAATTTTTGTTGTGACAATTTGTTGCTAGCCAAAACCTGTGGCTTGCGTCTGCTCTCTTCCAAGCATTGTGCATTCCTGTTAGTGGACTGACTTCATGTGGATTCATTCGGCACCTCAGGTGTGCAGAGAAGTTCCAGCAGCCATTTGAAACCAGTTGGATATCCAGCAAGTAGTTGCTGCAGGTTTGGCCAACGAAAGCTGGAAGGCACACAAAAGCTGGGATGATATCAGCAAAAAAACCAACAGAGCTGAGTTTACAGTTCTGTACTGCCAAGTATGATGTACAAGCGGAGCACATTTATGCTGGAACTTCAGCAACATGTGTTCACAGTGTTTTGAACAAATTGCCAGGTGGACCCAGGGTTTGATTGTAAGGAAGAGCGAGTATTTTAAACACAGATTTTTCACCACCACAGAGTTGTGTAGTGAGAAATTGCCAAATGGTGCAGTGCAAACTACACAGCAACTGTGAGACCTGTATCCATGCCGATTCGCCATCTGCTGTGCAAACAGTAACGCCTGCGTGGTGATAAATGGTGTTTAGTTTGAACGTGCAGGAGGAGGATATAGAATATTCGAGGCACAGACAGACAAGCTCAGGGTTGACAAATACGGACAAACAATGAAATATCCTTGAAGGGTTGTGCACGGAATAATATATATGACATTGCCATGATTAATTCTCTGCACAGTCAAAGAAAATTAATACGGTTTTTAAACCATGTTAGATGTAGAACATTTTAAAAAACAAAAGCTTTCATAGAGTGCTGCTGGTAGTTACACACAGTTCCCTGCAGTGTCTTTTTGTCATTTCTGGCTGAAGAACTGAATAGAAGTGAGCTAAATGGTGTGTTCTCCATTTTGCTGCTCACCATTAGCTTTGCTCTTTGTCTTCTGAGAAAAGCCTTGGACATTCTTTGTTGCATTTAGAATATGCTACCGGATTTACTGCTTGAATGCACAGTGATGTTAGAAACCTGTTTACTTGTTGTTCCAGCCCAACTCCATCCCAAAGCCCATTGCCTTCCAGCAGAGCTTCAGCAGGATATCAGTCCTGAAAGATTGATGAGTGTTGGCCATCAGCCATTTCTGGTGTAATGAACTGTGCTTTATTATGATTTGTTATGAGGCACAACACGGCATCATTCTTATTTTCAATTCGCACGTACATCAGGATGTCTTAATTATTGATGGATTCAGAATTATTACAGCTCTGCTTACAGCTGCTATTATGAGTAGCTGCAATAGTTTTCCTTTAACAAAAATTAAGAGCCCCAAGTAAAGGAATTATGAAGCTAATCATTCTGTTAAATTTCCTACAACTGCCCACCTGGAATTTTTTAGCAGATTAGGATAAAAACTGTCCACTGCTGGCTCTACTAGGTGAGATACTGCACATACATGTGGCGTATCGCCAAGTTTCATGTTGCATATAGTGAATATTCAGCGCTATGAAAATTATTCTGCTCCAGACTTGTTTATTGCCTGGTGGGAAAAAGCAGCAGTTCTCAGTGTCTCAAAGATCAGCCTCCATAGGAATAAGAAAAACACTCTACATCTTTGACTCTGATATGTCTTTATAAAATGCTTGTTTATTTATATTTTCATTTCCCCAGCCGACTGTTCAGGTCAGTACAAGTCGAAAGAAAAGTTGAAGTAATCAGACAATTCCAAAGTTTGTGTTTGTGTCGTATTAAAGTCCCTACATACCTACAGTCCATCCTCAAACATGTTTTAAACTTTTCATGACATTTCCCCTGCTTGACCTCCATCACTGCTATAAGTTTGTTGAGATTGTTGGGGTGGGAAAACTTATTCTTATCATTATTCTTATTGGTTCACAGTGTTTGTTGGCTTCACAACAACACTGCAGCATCACACAAGGTCAACCTGAGCAAAGGTCTAATCAACAGGAGTAACTGAGGGCACCCTTGTGGCTGTGCAGCTTTAATCTAAAGGCACATCTCAGTCTTGTATTTGCCATTAACAGTAATAATAGCTGCCAGTCATGCATTATCATATCCACTCATCATTTGTTATTGTGATTTTAATTACTGCATATTTCAGCACAATCACAAGTCCTTAGAACGTTTTCTCTTTTTTCCTGTTCTCTCTTTGATCAATTTAGGTTATACACTTTATGTGTAGATGAATCTGTGACATACAATATGTGTCCTTGTGGAAACAATGTTGCTGTTCTATGCTTTTCAACTAAAAGAAAACAAAATGATTGAAATTCTTATACTTCACATACGGGTGACGATAATACAGCTTCTCCAACCTCTAAAGGGGCTGCTGATGAAATCTTGGTACATTTTCCTGCTTTTTATTCAAATTGAGTGCTGTAGAAGCACCGACTGATAGCCTGTGAGACTCGTTTACTATCAGGTGCCAACAATAACCATCAAGCCAAGCAGTCAGGAGGAAATAAGTCTGCTGAATTAGAATATTTTAACACTTCCAATTCACATTGAGATAATTCTGTGCTGAAACAAATCCATGTAGAATCACTATATTTAAAGAAAATACATTGCTTTCATTGTATTTGAAGAGTTTCACAGACACGTCCACAGTGTCATACATTTTATTAGTAGACAGTATACTATCTACTTCTCTAATGCAACTTTTTCCAACATTCTTGGTTTGTACAGTCTTTTTTTGACTTCATAAAATTCCTCATGCTACCTCTGGAAAAGCCAGGCACAGCATGATTTTACAGCGGCCACTTTTCTGTCTGCTTGCAGCTGCTTCCCATTCTCTTTAAACACAAAAGATACCACTGGTTTAAAGCAAAATAATGAGAACACAGCCTAAGGTGATTTTATATACAGAATGATGAAACACCATGCTGATAAAAGTTTTATATTTTCCAGTTATATTTGGTTTATAGTATGGTGTAAAGTTGGGATTTAATTGTAGTTTTGCTCACTGGCTTGCACTGACATTTGACAGCAGACTCTAAAGTTTGGCCCTCTTTCTTTCTTTTTTTCTTTTTAAAGAAACCGTTTTCAACCGAAGCCTTTTTCACTTGTCTTGACATTTTTTAGTTGCAACACAAGGGGAGCGTCTAATACACTGCTGCGATTTATTGTATTCTTGAGAAAATTAGCCGAAATGCTGCTCTCAACCTGAAGGGAAAATCATCCTTCTTTGTCACATAAGTAGCGCTGGCTCTTGTACCGCACTGCATGATTCATCATAAAGTATATAACTCAGGTAATAATGGAGGTAAACTTTGAGGCCAAACATCAAACCCCACGGACTTCCACCATCTCCTCCCCTTGTGTTCTAAAAAGCATTGCAGGCTGAATCCTCAATATTGCAATAGCCTGTTATGACTGGTAAGCCCCATGGAGGTCTGCAGAGCTGGCTCAAGCTGCTGCCTATTTGGTCCACTGATCAAAGCAGTGAAGCATGAGTGCTTTTGGCCTCTGACCAATGAAATACTGCCCACTGGAAGAGGACATGATGACGACGTCTTTGTGGGTGGAAGTTTGCTCACAAGCAGCTTTCACTTTACTCACATATCTCAAATGGGATCTTCAGCAAGTCCTCAGGTGTTGATGTGAAATTCATGTGTGCGTCTGTGTGTTTTGCAGATGAGCTGAAGGAGAAGCTGCAGGATTTTGTGTCCGAGACTAACAGCCAGCGTCCAGGATTCATTAAGATGGTGCGGCACGCCAAGCAGGAGGGATTGATCCGGTCCAGAGTGAGTGGGTGGAGAGCAGCCACTGCCCCAGTTGTTGCCCTGTTTGATGCCCACGTTGAGTTCAATGTCGGCTGGTGAGTCACTCGCAACGTGTGAGATCAGCTCGACTCAGCACAAGAGCGCAGGATCTCGAGTCATATCACTCTGTGTGGGTTCACAGAAAATAATTTCATTTATAAACAAAGCCTGCAGGTTTGCTGTTTTTCCTGCCGAAGAGAAAACTCCTCAAACACACCACCTACACTAAACAAACAAAGCACAGAATAACATATTAATTAGAGAGGTTTGGGATTGTTGGTGGGTGCCTTTTGTTACCTTTAGACAGACCCTGGCTGTTGGCTCTTTCTAACCTGTTTGCAGTCTTTATGCTGAGAAAAACTGATAGTCTCCTGGCTACATATAAACCTGTGTAAATATAGTATACAACAGAACTGAGTATGCCTCATCACTTACATTTCAGAATGATTTCAAGTTGCATCCCCTCTCATTAGTTGCATTATTTCTTTTGAAGAGGCTAACTCAAAAACCTCTGAAAAGCTGTGTTGGAATACAGGCCCCAGAGTAGAAACCCTGTAATCACTGACTCACAAGTTATAAAACCTGCGGTTACTGAAACAACACTGAGTACACTTGTGAATTCCACTGAGCCAGAATTCTTGTACAGGGTTATAAAATGAGTTGTGAACATCAGAACTTTATCAGTTTTGGACCTCTCGGCTGTGTCTATCTGCATGTGTGCATCATGGCTCTGCATGGAAAAAATAAAGTCAAAGGAATTTAAAAGTGATTGTGTGACCTCATACAGACTAAAAATCACTCAGATTTATGATTGCAGCAGTAAGAGGGGTAGAGAATGTGCAATTTATATATAGTGCACTACTTTAACAAAGTAACTGAAAAACAGATTGGCAAGTGTTTCAGACTTGGCACAAGGGTTATCAGTGGTTCAAAACCATCTGAGAACACTTGAATGGTGAAAACTGGCCACACATTATTTGATCAGATGAGACCAAGATACATTTGTTCAGCTAAGATAGCACTGAAATGAACCTGACTCGGACTACCACAGTGAATGCATCGTCCCAACAGTAAAGCTCGGGGATGTATAATGATATGAGGCGACATAAGTGAAAAAGGAGTCGGGTCGGGGACATTTATAGTGACGCCCCATGAATGCCTGTAGATGCATCAAAATACTGGCTGATGAGACGACTCCTAGTCTGCAGAAGCTTGGCAGAAGAGAAATATTCCAGTATGATAATGATCCAAACACCCTGCCAAAACCACAAGAATTTCTAAAGAATGAAAAAGTGAAAACTATGACTTGGCCAAGTGTGCCACCGGATTCGAATCCAACAGAACACCTTTGGGGTGTTTTAAAGAGAAAGACAGAGCAACACAGCCCCTCCAGCAAAGAGTACTTGGAAGAAAAAAACATCTCTGAAGAATGGCCTTGCATCTCTCCAGAAATATGTCATCCTCCATGCTGAAAAATGGAAAATAAAAGATTTGATTCTTAGTAATGGAAGTTGTACTGACTCTTGTAGCAGAGAGTTTCTACTGAGGAGCCTGTACTTTTATTGTAGTATATCTAAAGTGTGAGTTTTCAATTTGCAAATAGAGCAATGTATGAGTAATGCAATTGTTGAAAGGTGATACAGTTTTGATTACTATGACTAAACAGTATATTAACTAAAATGTAGAGCCTCTGCTTTAAATCTTCACTTTTTAATTCCCTAGCCAAAAACCAAAAACGTCACATCATTGTGACTCACTTGCAGCTGTCTTAAAAAGGTTTCCTGGCTAATCTCAGCAGACAAATGGCTGACATATGAGGGTCATCAGCTGATGTGATTCACCTGGGCCTTCCAGGCTATTAAAACTTGCCCATATGTTCACTCTGGAGGCTTTTTATTATGCTAACTTATGCTTCCTCGCGTCCTCCTGTGACCCAGAAATCATTCCCACTCTGACATCCTGGAGGATCTTCCAATTACTTAAATGCACCTTGAGGAGACTAGGAGCGAGGAGAGAGGAGTTTAGATTGAAGAAGCACAGGTGGATTCTATGCAGAGGTCTTTTATCAAGTCGTGGTTTGAATTGGCAAGTGATGCGCATGTGCATCAAGTTATAAGTAACTGGCGATGCTTAAGACAGACGATATGGAATGAAGGATTTCTCATTTGGCAGCTTCGGCTTCTCCGTGGTCGTGTCTCTTCTTTGCAGCTCTCTGTCACATCTTGCTGGCAGAAAGTAAGATGCGAGGAAAAGATGTGAGTGTGAGAAGTGAGGAGACATGTTAGCATAATGAAAAACACCCTCTATCTCTCACC
Source organism: Acanthochromis polyacanthus (assembly GCF_021347895.1). Lineage (NCBI taxonomy): Eukaryota > Metazoa > Chordata > Actinopteri > Pomacentridae > Acanthochromis > Acanthochromis polyacanthus. The sequence continues at coordinate 11,235,217 of NC_067114.1, read as the reverse complement.
CTTGTTTACACCTTCAACACCACCACGGCACACCTGATGCGCATCCACCGACTGCAGCAATCCAGCGCTGCTTCGTGTCAGGCTTACTTTTAATAAGATGCATTTGCTTCAAGCAAATCTCTTGTATGGACGTCCTTCTTGTTACGCTTCTGGAATGTAAATCCTCCTTGCCAATATATTCAACAGTAAAGGGGAGAACATGCACATTAAATAACCTTGTAAATGCATTGTGCAGTTATTTTCATTTCATTGTGTGTCAAAGAAAGTCAACATAATTTATCTTTTCATATTTTGATACAGAAAAATTCTAATTTCCATCCAGTTATCATCAGATGGGCAATGATGCTTTGTCAGACTAATAAATTGAACTGAATTCATCTCGTGAAATTGTTTTTTTTTTTAAAGTGCCCTTACATGACAAGCGTGATCACAAAGCCTGTCAAACCAAATATTCACAGTGAAATTACTTTCTCTCTCCATATTAACAGGGCTGAACCCATTCTGGAGAGAATTAAAGAAGACAGAACCCGCATAATCTCCCCATCATTTGATAACATCAAATATGACACGTTCGAGATAGAGGAGTATCCGCTGTCTGCCCAGGGCTTCGACTGGGAGCTGTGGTGTCGCTACCTTAACCCACCCAAGTTGTGGTGGCACAAGGGCAACAAGAGTGCACCAATCCAGTAAGTGAACACCTCAGTGGCTTGATAGTCTGAGTCAAATATTATAATAGGATTAAGAAATTAAGAACACAAATGTCAACCCTGTTAAAATGCCAATTCATGCTGCGTTCACAAACTAATTATACGTTGTGTAAGGTCGTGTACATTTTCCTGTCCTTGCTGTCACTATAGCAACTGTGCCAGACTAGCATTACCTGTTCAGAGGACTGCAGCTGACAAACATCTTCATCATCTTTAATTCCCCAGGAGCCCGGCCCTGATTGGCTGCTTTGTGGTGGACCGGCTGTACTTTGAGGAGATTGGTCTGCTGGATGAAGGGATGGAGGTGTACGGGGGAGAGAATGTGGAGCTGGGCATCAGGGTGAGTAATGATGTTACTCATGTGGCCATGGGCCATTGTTCATCCAGGTAATGCGTGGAAAATTAAGTTTGATAATGACACGTAATGGTTGTTAGGAGCAAGGTCGCAGAGGGCATCGCTCACCTCTTTTTACGTAAAATACTGAACTCATAATACCCAAGTGTAATTTGGCTTTCAGCATTGTGATCTGTACATTTCAGAATGATGCATTAGGGATGTGGTACTCAGCAACAAAATGCTACTGAAGAGAAATACGTAAACGAAAAATCTATCTCACCTCAAGGTCCATGTAGTAATGATGTGGAGCTTTTGTTCATACCATGCTTTTGCAGTAAAGTGTGAACGTTTTCAGCGAGTTGCAGAAGCACCTTAACGACCTCTAATCCATTTTGACTTAAAATTTGAAGCTAAAAGTGATGATTAAAGCAAGTGCTTGAACCAGCATGTGCTCTTTTTATGGTTTTTCTTGAAAATTAAAAAAAATAGAGAAAAAAAACCCGACATGATCTGTTGACCTTAAAACAAATGTGATTTCATGCCAGTGTTTAGATGATTTGACAGAAACACAGCAGAGGAAATTATCCATTAGTGAGTGTACACAGAGCGCAGAGTGACTTGCTCTCTCTCTTTTCATACCGAACAAATGATTGCTACTAATTAATTCTGAAGTCTGAATGATCACCTTCATCCCCTCGTGGTCTCTCTGCTGCACACGTGAGATTTGTAGGAGTCAAAGTCATTGTTGCTGTTTGCAATGATGTGCTCAGAGAACGCCGACATTGTTCAGAGCAGAGACGTGCCTGTCATGTTGCGTTCCTCTCACAGTGCTATAATTAATTCGTACACTGTCGTCAGCTCTGACTGAGAGCTGAAAATCGCAAGGTGTGCGTTTAATTCAACACAACCAGGAGCAGATGGGCCAGAGAAAGAATTACACTCCTAAGGAATAGCTAATGATTGCACACATGTACTGTACCAAGACCATTAATGCAGCTATCAGCCTGTTCAATAACCGAGCAAGGAGCAGGGGACCACTCATCGTCAACTGCACTCTCACTAGATTGCATTGTGAAAGGAAATGGAGACAAGTTTATGACAGGACGCTGAACGTGGAAACATCCATCCTCACTAATGACGGAGATGCAATCATCAGAAAAGAAGCGAGATTAGCCCTGCAAGTCAATTTCCTCCAGAAATGACATGCTTTTAGAATTCCTGGGCCTGATAATAGCCACGCTGAGTGATTTGTAGCCTCACACATTGATGATTTTATCACATTTATTATAAACCGTCATTTCGGTTAGCTGCTTTTGTATCTTTGCTTTGCCCTCTCATGTTGTTTACTTCCTCGGTTATGTCGGACTGAAGGAACTCGCCTTTGCCTGGAGGTGACTGTACTTTGTAGTTGTGCAGAGCTTTTGAAACACGGGGTGACACAGTGAGCCGAGAGCTACAAGGCTGCAGGACCCTGGCTTGGCCCCAGATTAGCAGTCCCATAGAGTTCCTGTCTGTCTGTCTGTCTGTCTGTCTGCCCGCCTGTCTGTCTGTAGCATATTGGTCATGCCTCCAGACCACCTGCCAGCACACAGACTGGCTGCTGACGGATCCTCAGAGACAAACTCAAATCAGGCCAACAGCTACAGGCTTTTGGGGCTTGAAAGGGCTGTCCTCTGTAGTGTGAGGGGGAAATAAACTGCTGTTCTCTCTGCACATTCGGTCACAGTGTGGATGCAAAATATTTCTGTCATGATGCTTTGTTTCCATAATATGACATCTTGGTTGCAACGTGTTAAAGTGTCTTGTAAAAACAGGGCCAGTATAAATTCCTGCACAATCCTATGAGAAATAATCTGAGATTTCCAGTGTTATTTCCCCGTGCTTCATGAAGTGCTGTTTTTATATTTATTTTTAGGAGCATTTGCAATAAAATATCATGAAAAGGTTTTGCTACACTGGTTACATGTTAAAAATATTGTTATCTAAATGCCACGGGAATGAACAATATAATCTGAACAGCTTAGTTTGCAGTTAAATTGAATGCAGTTTTAGCAGACATTTGGACGTCATACTGACTGCTCTGTTCTGCTATCAGCTAATACGAAACCCACAAGGCTTTGCTCGATGTGATTAATTTCACTTTAATACATTTCCATTAAATCCTCACATTTGCACACTGACTGCCAACAAAAGACTGGCCAGCCACTGTTTCTGTGAAGTTATGTGTGTCAGATTTGCTGTAAAGTATGTATTATTTTATTGAATTATAAGCTAGTATGTTTGGGTTTAATTACTTCCAGGCTGCTGAGGTTAGATGAAAAAGGTCATACTAATGCTTGTCTTTACCCCAAAGTTGTCATAACTGATATCAAAACTAGTGATTTGAGACCGAAAGACCGCAAATTTATATGTGTCAAAACTGTAAACTGTAATCAACAAGTACTTTTACTTACAGTAAGGGCATTTGGTTTGATTATGTTCTTGAGGTAATTAGCTTTATTGCTTGTTCTAGTAACTATCCTGATTACTTATCCTATAGAACAGGGGTGTCAAACTCATTTTAGTTCAGGGGCCACATTCAGCCCAATTTGATCTCAAGTGTAAAATCAGAGCATAATAACCTATAAATAACCACAACTCCAAATCTTTCCTTTGTTTTAGTGCAAAAAAGTACATTCTGAAAATGTTCACACTGAAGGAATTATCTTTTTACAAAACGTCATGAACAACCTGAAATTTATTAAGAAAAATAAGTTAAATTTCAGCAACATTATGCCTCAGTTTGTCATTTACACATTACAACTTCCAGATCAGAGTGTCTGCAAAGGAACAAAACATTTAGTCTCTCATCTTCTAGAACTGAACAAAATAGTATTTTACTACATGATGAAAACGACAAAAATCAGACAAAAAAGACCAAAAAAACAACAAAAACAAGACAAAATATTACAAAAATAAGACACAAAGTGACAAAAAAAATGGACAAACGACAGAAGCGAGACAAAAAAGAGACAAAATGACAAAAACGAGACAAAAAACAACTAATAAAGCAAAACACAAAGTGACAAAAACAAGACAAAAAACACAAGCGAGACCAAAAGGAAACACAAAATGGCAAAAATGACAAACAAAACGACAAAAACATGAGACAAACGACAACAGTCAGAAAAAGCATGGCAAAATGTTACAAAAACGAGGCACAAAACGACAAAAGAACAATGAGCAATCTCGTATTTTACTTTATGATCAAAACAATTTGTCATGGTCTAGAAATTATTTTAAATATACTGTTTTTACAAAATTGTAATTTACAGTTAATGTTTTCTCTGCAATTTTTACACTTTACAAAGTCGTCCAATGGGCCGGATTGGACCCTGTGGTGGGCTGCTTTTGGCCCACAGGCCGCGTGTTTGACACCCCTGCTATAGAGACTCTGTGAGTGCAGGGAAGTTATAATGAAGCCGTCTGTGGTGTCTTGCAGTAAAAGATAATCCTGGAGTACAAACTATTATCTCCTTGAAAACAAAGTGCAGCGTTAGATCCATAACGCAAATTTGGCTCGCCACAGCTGTCTGTTTGAGTATCAGGTAACAATGTGTTGTTGTTTTCTAAACTTATGATGAATGTGCTGCAAATCAGAGATATAGTTTTTGTGAGGCGATCCTTCAAGCCAGACTGTGCAGCAGAACGCGCGGCAAATTGCAGCGGGACCCTGAAACTGAATTGCAATACAAATGATTTCCCAAAACACCTGTGAATACTGGGTATTGTGCCAATGAAGCCAGCCTGGGACAATGTATCACAAGAAGACCAAAGCAGACATCATCACTCTCAACCAGTGCCAGGAAGGTTGTGTTGAGAAATGAGGATCATTGAGGGCTATGAAAAACAATTATGCAGCGGGCTTTGTGCACAGAATTTATGGAAGTGGCAATAAAACACCATAACTGTCATGATAATGATTTACACAGTAGATTTCAGCCAAATATTCAGCGAGCAATTTGTATTCAATATAAGCAAAGTGTAATCTGTGGGAGCATTTTAAATAGCAATGTGAACAGCACAGATAGGACACAGAATAAATCAAACTCAGGTAAATGCAAAACCAAGGCCAGGTCCTCATGGTGATGTATTCTTCTGTTTTAATATTTAAAATTACGGTTATCATTGATCGGACCTTGTCAGCTTGAACACTGTCATTGATTATCAAACATTACAGGTTCACAAACTTGACCGGTTGATCTGAACCAATAAATTCTATCTGTTGCACTTTTTAATTCGATGTTAAGCATAAATGTAGAAGGTAGGCATATTCTAGCAACTCAGATTCAACATATAAAATATAAGACAGCTGTAGTACAACATGGTGTAAATCATTTAGATGTATTAATATGAAAATGTATCTGTTCTACTATTGTGAAACAAAGTCACTTACCTTCTGTCACGTTTCATTATTTTATGTCTTAATTGCAGCATTTTACAAATAGTGGTTTTAATTCTAAAGCTAGTTTCAAGCAAATTAAACTAATAAAAAAGAACACATTCACAATAATGAGAACCATAAATAAATGGCTTCAACTTATGTCAGTTTTCAGAGTCTACATTGCTGATTTTATTTTCTCTATCATGTGAAAAATACAAAAAAATGAGTTCTGTGTGATCATACAGGATGAATAACAAAACACTGCAGCATGATGGCTCAGTGTGTAATTGTAGCAAAGCTCTGATTGGGTTTCATGACCCCTGCGCTGCTAAAAAATCTATTGAGCCCCGCTGCGTAATCTCAGACCAACAGGACAATCAATGAGAAAGTCTTTTGTAGCAGAGGTAATGTGAATAGTAATGCAGCCCTCTGTTAGGAGAATGAGAAATATCACAGCTTTTTTAAGATGGTCCTTGTTGCACAGTGGTGCTACTGGAGCCATAATTAAGTCTTAAAAATAACAACAATTCACAGTAATCTGCAGGACACTTGTAATATTACAAACTCTATTTCTGTAACAGTGTTCAGCTTCCGCCTTCTAACAAACACCGGTCTCCTCAAACAATTCCGATTGGCTTCATTACTCTGGCTTGTTTTCCAATTGATTTACAAATTATGTTTATTACCTACAAGGTATTAGATGGCAGAGCTCCAGAGTACACTTCTGAACTTCTAACTAACTTTTTAAAACCACACAAAACTTAATTTGATCTCATTTGTTTGTCAAACTAAAAGGTCCAATACAATTAAAGCTTGTATTATTACACTCTTACAGCTGCCTTTTTAAACCGCCACTGGTTCTGGTTTCACTGTACTCTGCTGAAATGTGTATTTAATGTTCTGTGTATAGTGATTTGAAATTAGATACAACTTGAATGAGACATCCATCACGGCAAATAAACATTTTGCACAAGGGCACGCCGTCTCAAAACTCACACACCTCAAGGTAACGAGAGTGTAACTCCAAGTGTTGCCAACATGTCAGAACATTTTTCTGCTTACAATTGTAAGGAGGAAGGAAACTGTTTAGATAAAAAATGTAATCAAGTCCCTCGTCAAAACAGATATTTTTCTCAGTGGATTCAATATTGTGTCCACACAGCAAAACTGTGCATATCAGCGTTCAGACTCCAAGCTTTTATTTTGTAATAAGCACCATTCAAGCGTTTCTGCTGGGATTTCCACTGTACAGATGTGCCAAGACACGCTCATCATTAAGACTGCTGAATTAAATTCTTTATAGTGTTGCTTCATGGAGGGAGAATCTGTCGGCAGCGACCACAGCAGCATTTTGGAGGAAAATATTGTGTTCTTCTGCGGTCATTCAGACTAGTGCATACATATGTGAAAAAAATAAAAGGAAATTTCCTTTTCACTGTGCACGTATTGTTTAGATTTCTGGAGCACATAAATCCTTGTTTGGTTTCATTATCCAGACTCTATCACAGCCTTTACATGTGGGCTACTTTATACAATTTGAACAAATACTCCATTCCTGCCACTATAATTCGACATGAATTCACACATTCACACAAGTGGCTGGCTCTGTATAGAGAGTAATGGTAGTAAGAATCACATTTTAAATATGACAGCCTCTGCATAGGTTTTGTCATCATCTCAAACCTTCTCAGGAAACTACTTGTTTTCCACAAGTTTTAGTTGATACATCAATAATTCAAGACTATAAACCTTCACATGGCTGTCTGTATGGATTGTTTCAGCCCCATCTCCTAGAAATTACATTTATATGCATTTATTCTTCATTAGCTATTTATTTTCAAGGGCAATGTTCAGAGCCAAGTGAGGGTCAGCAAAAAATACCAGGAGGATGGGGGATTTATACACATGTAAGACATTAACCCACAGAATGCTAATTAGTCCCAGTGTTGGGATTTTCAGTACTTAACAGCTCTCCCCAAGCCCCAAAATATAAAATATGGTGCAAATGTTAATTCATAATCCAGTAAGCAGAAATAAAATCTCAGTTATATTGAGTTGGAATATCTGTTTTGCCTTGAAAGCAACACCATTTCTTCTAGGTTTCCTTGCAGTCAGTTTTTCAACCTACTTGGTAAATAGGTTCTTCTGAGCATCTTGCCACAGTTCTCCTGTGGATTAAGGCTGTTTCTGTGTCCTCTGTCTCTTCATGTAATCCCAGAAGGGCCTATACCATCTGCTGTAGGACTCTGAAGATAGTTCTTCATGACTCTGGCTGCATGTTTGGGATTGTTGTCCTGCTGCACAATGAATTTTGGACTGATCAAATGCCTCTGTGATGGTATTATGTCTCAGATAAGAATCTAAACATCTAAAGTACCTGAAGTTTCAACACAGTGCTGCATATTCTGTATTTTTTCTTGATTGTGTCTTTTGGTAAACAGTCATAAACACTATTTTGGTTTAATTAGCTGGCTGAAACTGTTTGTGGTGCTCACAGCTTAGCCACTGGGAAGGTCAGATTCAAAGTCAAAGACAGAAGAACGTTTTTGAATTTCTAAATATGCTTGGTGTAGGCGGAATATAAAAGATAGATGTATCCACTGTGACATCACCAACTGGTTTGTGAAGTACCATTTTAAGGCCTTAAGTTTAGAATTTGGTCGTCATCATCTTGGTCTTTTGAAACTTTATGTGGCTATTGAGATCTGACCGAAAATTGCCCAAGTAACAGCGACTTGTCAATCAAAACTGACGCAACAATGTAAAAGGTGAATTTCATGCCGTGTTAAAGGACACTTGAAACTAGTGATTGAGACCATAAACTTCTTAAGAAAACCTTTAGCGAAGTAGAAGATTAAGTGAGAAGTTGAATCATTTTGTCATAGAGTTCTACTCTTATTTTTGGAACCAGAGGAGTCGCCCCCTGCTGGCCATTAAAACAATAATGCAGATTTAAGTTACTTGCACATAAATTGGCTTCACTTTCTTATTTAGAGACTACATCCAGTTTTTATGTACAGTTTATTGTAGGGCTGCAGCTATTGGTTGTTTTCATCATTTGTTATTTTATTATCTTGATTCATAATTAAGATTATTCTGAAACACAAAATGACGCTTAAATTCTCCTTTTTTTTGTCAAACCAAGAGTTCAGAACCCTAAGATATTCAGTATTAAACAAAAAAAGTTGTATCTATCACATATTTAATATCAAGATGCTACAATCAAGCAGTGAAACCGACACTTGTTGACCTTTTAAAGTGGTCGCATTTAAACGTAGGTTTTGGTTGACCTAAAATGAACTATTTAAATATAATTGCCGATTCCCTGCGCACAATAATTTACATAAAGGGTGTGGCTGTACTTGAGTGAGAAGGTTTTACATTGTATTTGGCTGACTGTTTATCTCCGGGGTTTAATTAATGACCACAGTGGGTAAGAAGGATGTTCCTCTCATGGCTCTAATCAAGCCTGGAGATCTCCCTAATAATTTTCTCGTGAATGACATCATTCATTAGAGAGAATATTGGATTTAGTGGCTTATTTTATCGTCTACACTTCAGCAGCCGCATACTTTCAGTTTCTTTTGGAGCACATGTTGTATGTAAAGCATTTTCCTGGACATTCATTCCGTTAGCAGTTTTTTGTAGATTAAAGTCGAACACTTATGATGATATTCAAATTCGAGTCTTAATGGTCCATTTGTGAAATTTCCACAGTTTCACAGGTTCATAAAAGATGCATTAAGTGACTGATATTTAATTTCTAAGAATTCCAGGACCAGTGCATTGAACATTTCTGTATTAATGGAAGATGTGACACTTCAACTGAAGGTCTTTAAATATCATCACAAAAGAAGCAATGGCCGGGCAGAGACACTGATATAAATGTCCATTAGAGAGTTTGCTGCAGTTGAGGTTGTTCATGGAGTAGAAAATGCGGCCTGATTGATTTTACAAATGTCCTTCACCTAATGAATTATGCTGATCTGTCTTATGCTTTCTTCACGTGAAATTAACAGCTATTTCTTTGTGCTCAAGTTTTTTTTTAAGTTACTTTTCCTTACATCTGCTAGATTTAAATGTGGGCTTTCACTTTTTAATTTGAGGTTCAAACTTTCATCATCCTCAGTGGTAATCAGCTGAGATGAAAAGATGTCTGTGAAGTGGCATGAGTAAGGGGCTTCACTGAGTCAGGCTCCATTAAAGTTTTTGCTTCAAATCCAAATTAAATTGTTTTGTGATCCAGGTTTGGATCAGGGTTCCCGTATTCATTATGTGGGGAAAAATCTGGATTCATATACTAATGATTTTTATTCAAACCTGATACAAACATGAAAAATTCCCACCATATAGTACATATTGAACTGCATGTCTCAAATTAGCATAGGCAGTTTTCTGTTATGAAATATACAGAATGATTTGGGCATAGATATGGTCAAGTTACACAAACGCAGACAGCCTTCATCTAGAAATGCATCACTTGTACATGATTTTGTATTCTTGTGTGGTTGTGGAGACAGAACAGTGGTGAAGTTGCATCCGGCGTTGACTCTGCAAGTCGGTATTATCTGTAAATGGTTCAGCATTTCTGTGGACAGGATGGGGAATGCACTCCTCCCTTTCAGACAACAGACAGTGCGAGCTGATACGCATACAGTGGAACCTCTATGCCAATTGTCTGCAGTGCTTCAACTCTGTGCTCTGGGCAGCGAAAGAGGAAGCTAAGCTTTACCTTTAAAGTAAGTCTGCGCTTTGATGTGCAGGGTTTTATTATCACAAAATACTGAGGAAATGTGAAATGAATGCAGTGGGAAATATTAGGCTGTTTCTTAAAGCCAGCTAAGGTTTCTGGAGGGACAGGAGAGGTGGTGCAGGAAGATGAAAGCAGATAGCTTGAGATACACAGACAAGCATAAAGGGGGGAAAAAAGGAAATTCCTAGCACAGTAAATCACAAGAATATATGGAGCAAAGGTTCCTGAGGTTCTGCTCATCTTGTCAGCAGAATGTAGATGTATGAGTTTCCTTTGCTGTTGCATTTCCTTTCAAGTTGTGACATTTATCACTGACAAGGTGTCACCACATTTTCACATCAGAAACGATCAGGATGCCTGTAACATTGCAACACATGTTTCAGGCTGAATTAACAAAGGATTTGCTCATTTGCATCAGTTTAGACTCCAGTTTTCAAGTCATTTTCCAGTATTGTTTTAAGTGCAAATGAAAAAATAATCTCTAGACACTTTGCTGTGGCATCCCGCTGAAAAATTTAATAAGAGGTAGATGCATCATATCCTTACATCTAGTGGCATTCGAAAGACGGGCAGCTTTTTTTTATTAAGGGCTGTGATATATAGCAGGAAGAATCAGCCCATTTCATTTCCCTACCTCCAGCGTGCTGTGATGACTCATGGCATGACTGATGCATGAACTCATGGTTTTCCAGATCTTAGACTGCCCAGCTTGAAATGAGACTGTATCATCTTTTTAAATCCTCTGGTATCTTCAGTGTGTTTTCTATCTTCACTGAAACATAACATCCCGTAGGGCTGCATGAGAGCAGGCGTGAAAACCAATCTATATCTTTCATACAAGTTATGGTATGTGGAAACTGTAGTACTTTTCAAGAATGTATTTTTCATTTCTTTCAGTGAATAGGAAAAAAGAAAAATGAAGCAATTTATTGCTCATTAATAACATGTTAAGATAGGGATAATATTGTATCTAGACAAGAAAGAAAACTGTAGTCATTTAGAACTTTCTAGTATTGGGGCTTCAGTTTTAGAGTAGAGTTTCATTGGGTAAAACATATTGCAAGGTAGTATATTTTATGGTAATTAGTGACTAACAAGTAATGTCTCATTAAGCTTCAGCCCCCTATGTTCTGCTGCTGTGGCTGTTGAGGCTTTCATTCTTAAATGCTGCATAAAAGTGGCAGATTTGCCACACGACCTTCCTAGTGTTTTTTTTAAAGAAATGAGTCAGAAATTAGCAAAGGTTACTCTTCATTTGTAGCTGTTTCACTTCAGCTCTCCACAACTATTAAAAGCAAGTATTCTCTGCTTAAGCTGGCTAGAAAATTAACACTATCTCTGTGAGTTTGGTGAAAACTCTGTTTCCTGGTAACTGCTACTGACTCTGGCCTTTGTTCACCTCTAGGACAACACATTTCATTTCTAGAGCTGTACATGTGTTGCTCCTGAATGTGATTTTCTCTAGCACAGCCTTTACCAACACAAAACATCGAGTTAATTTGTGTTATAACTTTTGGTCTAGGAAGCAAGTCTTATTTGTGTAGAAAATATTTGTGTTTATCTATCAATTAATAACAACAAAATTGCTATTATTCTACAGCAAAGAGCTGTTTTATGCTGCAGGAGTGTTTTCAGACAATTTGTGAACATCTTTCTCCTTTTTTGACTTTTAAAGTCTCTCTTGTTACCAACAAGACTTCAAGCGACTGCTGCTAATAGTGAAGAACAAAAACATGAGCATCTTGTAACCGCCTTTAAAGCCTGCAGGGGGTGAATGCTTGACACTCTAAAGATAGATTTTGGGTGGAGTACTTTAAGGCTGTGAACCACGCACAAACCAGAGTTTGCCAAGAGCTTACGACATTAAGCAGACTGACAATCCAATTATGAACCTAAAGCCTGTATACTGGTAATTTGATTACAACTATTGCTGCGCCATAAAACTGATCATTATTATGCTTCATATCCTCACTGATTTTTGCTAAATAACCTTGTGAGTGCTCCCATCAAAAATCCACTTTAAGCCACTGTACATCCTGCTCAGTAACCAGCACCACCACTCAGAGAAAAATGAATAAAGCACTTCCACTCACATTACATTTACATTAAAAGTATTTAGCTCCTGCTCTTATCTAAAGTAAATTATGATGAGGGCAGCAGGAAAATTAGCTTAGGCTCAGCCTGATGGTGCTCTGATAATAGATCCAAGCAAACACAGCTGTAATGTGAGACAGCTTCTCTGCCAGAAAAGTTCTACAAAGAAAAAGAATTAGAGAAAGAACCACTAGCTGGTGATGAAGATGAGATTGATGAGACAAGAGTGTATTTGCAAGAGGATATGGCAGAAAAAGGTCTGGTACAAGAGGGAGCAGAGGACGTGAGGTATTTCTTGAGGAGATGAGTTTTAGGTTTACAATGGAAGGAGGTGGATGTGCCGCCCTGACTGAAACTGAGATTGTTCCATTGCTATGGAGTCGGGGAGACTTGGCGGAGTGAGCACCTGACTCTTAATAACGCAACGTAGACACAAACATGGGCTGTATGCGGCAGAGAGGTGATTTGATTCTACCACAGTGTGGGTGAAGTATTGCCCCTAAATGACATGGACCAAGTGTCAGCAATTAGGTTTACAGAACTTCTATTTGACAGCATGGAGGTGGAGCGCCGTCTTACATCCAAGACAGTGCCGCCACCGTGGAGTAAAGCGTCGTGTAATTGTTTGCTACAGCACTGTCGAGCATTTTGCTTCGGCAGCACGCTGGAAAACAGATTGTCTGAGTCAACATGCAAATTCAATGGTGGGTTTGATCATTCAAGGAGGAATGCACCATTAGGAATATCCGACTGTATGAAGCCGTTTTGTTTTGAATGGAATAACAATACAGCCATCCGTAGTAATGGAAGACTCCAGCTTTTGTCTTGACAGTAATGGCCCATTTCGAGAAATGAATTTGGAAAATGGCTGCAGACAATTAGTGGCTAACTGCAGGGGCGTCACAGAGGCAAAAACTCTGAGGCTTTTGTTTCGTTGTCAGAAAAGAAAGTTGACTCTCAAGAATGGAGGAAAAATTGTGTTTGGGCCGAGGCTGCACACAAGCTGTAATTGACTAGGTTTTAGAAAGTGTAGGCTCCTAGACAGGCTGAAGACTGTGCAGTAAAACATTGCCATAAATCTCCAAAGTCATGTGTTAGCAAAAGATCTGTTGATTTTTTTTTTTAGCATCAGCCAGTCCTCCACTTTGGTTTAGACTAAAATATTTCAACAACTCCTTGATGGATTGCACATTAATTTATACCCATGTTGCCCAAAGAATGAATCAGTCTGACCTTTCACCTGGCGTCACCACAAGTTTGACATTTGTGGATGGTTTAGAGAGAAAAGTCTCAACAATCATTGGGTGTCACGTGGTTTAAACATTCACGATCCCCACATGATGAGCTGTAATAACTTCAGCAACTTTGTTAATTATTCCCCGGCTTCCAATCTGGAAATCTTATTGTTGCTCAATTTCACTTTGTGTCACTTGCTTAGAAAATCTTAGTAAACTATCCTGCTAAACAAAGATGGGAAACTACTAATATCAGAGCTGCTAATCAGCATGTTAACACTGTTTTACTCATTGTTAGCATACTGATGTTTGTCATCAACAGTCTTAACCTCAAAGTTATGCAGCTTACAACAACATAAACTAGAGCAAAGAAGCAAAACAGCAGAAACTTGAACAATGAAAATTGGTTCCCTTTTTCTTCCAATGGTTTATCTATCATCAATTGCTAATTACAATTTTGTCTAATTAATTCAATAAACTAATCTATAACAACTAATATATAGTAAGAGTTGATTGGGGTTATTTTTTTGGTTGATCACTGTGATGATCAACCAATGGCTTCAGCTTTGAGTTTCCCTGCTGTGATTGTTGTAACTTAAATTGACCTGCCACAACATTAGAAACATATTTATGGGTGAAGTGAGCAACACAGAGGATCTTGTTCCAATGTAGTGCTGTACTGGAAAACCTTTAGTCTTGGCCTTCATTTAGCTTTGACATGAAGGAAGTGCCTGAGCATTGTGTACATTCTCAGTCAAGCATCTGCAGCAGGCACTGGAACAAACTCAATACGCTCAAGCTCCACCCTGCAACCTACAGGATCCAAAGGATCTGCTGCCAACGTCCTGGTGCCAGACACCACAGAGATCCCGTGTCCTTTCCCAATGAGTCGGAGGCACGCTAGCAGCACGACGGGGACCTAGACAATATTAGACAGGTGGTTGTGTGATGTGGCTGACCAGCATATTTGTCAGTGTTCAGTTCGAAAACTGCACATGAATAGGAATATTAAGTAATCTGTGTTTTTTTTTTTTCTGTGTCCTTCAACATCACTGCAACTGGTACAGCTAACCAATTTCTTTTGAGATACTGAAGCTACTAACCACCACCACACCACAAAAATGCACTGCGGCACCTTAAATAAACCAAGATGTTCTTCAGTTCGCTTCAAGTCTGATCTGTACATGGATTCTTTAATCAGTTGCATCCCAGAGAAATCCGACAACACTGGAGACTCTTTAAAATGTGTGTGAGTAAACATGTACCATGTATTATTATGTACATAATTCACAGCTCTCCACCAGCTCTGCTTTCAGATTGTGTGACCTCTCTCAGTTTCATGATTTACTGTTGTGTTATAAAAGAAATTCAAAAGATCCTCCTTCCTTTGAATTATATTACATTTTTTCACCCGGAAAGTAGTTAATAAAAGACACAGGAGGCAATTTTTGCTCTTGAATAACAAGACAGCGGCTGCACAGCAGCTAAGTCACGACCAGATACGCTTGACAGACAGTTTAATGTCTACTGAGAGTGTCCTATCATTAGTGTCCCCATCATGTTCACAGTTTATCTCAAATCTGATGCTTTGTTCTCTGTCCTTGATGATGCACATTTGCACCAGATATCTCTTTTGTGTCTTTGGGCTTTTGATGGAAATGACAGGAAGGATGTCAGCTGTGCCATTCGCCCCTCACATAACAGCACAGTGGGTTGATTTCCACCTTATTCATGCTGAAACATCGGGTGTCCTGTGCTAATGTCAAGCTCAGGACATTTAAGTGATTTCTGAGCGTCTTCCACAGGCTCTGGTAGTGACATCTCCTTTAGTGACCCCACATAAATTCCAAAAGCACATCTTCATTGCTTGTCTGGAGTGTTTGAATTGCTTTGAGATACCATTCAAATTCTTCAGATACCAATCGGGAGCTTTGTCCGGCTTAATTTATTTCCAACTCATTTCCCTCCAAGCTTTAATTCTCATTATTTCTCACTGATATCTCAACTCTGAAATTCATATCCTTTTTGATGTTTTAGTATTAATCAAAAAAGGACAAAATAAATTTGAAATACGAAGAACTCATGTCTGATTTGACTGTAAAAGAATGCAAGAAATATTTTAAATAAGAGTGAAAATCAAGTGGGTTTACCTAAATGTCTATAACCAAAACAAAACATTCATACCAAATCATTTCTAAGATGTCCTTGATTATGATTCTGGATTTCATGTGCACAAAGTTAACAATATTTAATTAATCTTCCCTTCAGTTCCCTTCATTTTGGATAAATTGTTATCATTATCTGTGACTATTTGCAGAATGAAGGTCAGAAAAAGGTTTGCAGAGATTCCTGCAGCAGGGTCTTCGGCCTCCCAGAGGTCTTCATTATGTGAGGAGTTAGTGCCACTGGCTTTTGGTCATCAAGGAGTCAGGGTTTCCTCCTGGGCACCAGGGCTATTCACATTCTCTACCAGGGGGAGTTCATCCTCATAGAAAGGGATGCAGCAGAAGTGATGAGGGTCCTCTGCTCATCAGCCACTCCATGCTTTAAGCAGCTTAGATAAGGTGCCATCACGGCCCAATGCATCGACTGTGAGGAATTCCCCGAAGAGCTTTTACACCTGAGTGTGTTTTATAAGGATATCGTTAGCACCAAAGCCGAAACATGGACCAGAAAGAAGAAACTAAACAAAATAATTATAACTGAGACAAATGAGGAAAAGAAAATCATGGAAAATGGTGCATAGTTTCCAGACAAAAAATAAAGTTAATGAAATGACTCAATTGTGAAATGAGATTTTTTTGTAACATTTTTGTTCTCTGGCAACATGAGGAATTGAGCTGTAATGAAAATCTTTTCTTTTTGAAGTAAATTTCAGACATTTTTTTTAAAGGCAGCATAACTTGCTTTTGCATCAGACTAAAGCCCTACAGTGTGTAAATGCAGCATCTGAGCAGCGTCTGGTACCAACTCTGGTTCAAGTCTTGAAAGTAATTTTTTTTTTTAGATTTTTTTACTTTAATTTACTGCCATGCTGCAAATATATTTATTGCTTGGCGTAATGTAGATGAATAACATAGTATTTTCTTTTCTTTGTTCCAGGTGTGGCAGTGTGGAGGCAGTGTAGAGGTCCTGCCTTGTGCTCGCATCGCTCACATAGAGCGCGCTCACAAACCCTACACTGAGGATCTGACATCTCATGTGCGACGAAACGCCCTCAGAGTTGCAGAGGTTTGGATGGATGAGTTTAAAAGTCACGTCTACATGGCATGGAACATCCCCCTGGAGGTGAGAAGTCATATAAATCATTTGTTGTTGTTTTACAGTGCAAGCTACTTATTGAATGTTTATGGTTGGTAAATTGATGAATTTCAGCTTACGGCTTGTCAGCAGATTTGAATGACATGAACAGTGGAAATTGTTGGCTTTTTTGACATATTTGCCCAAATAAACATTTTATCCCATGTATACTTCAACATGGACACGAGGAAAACTGTCTTTTCGATCATTTACTTAAAAATATCAACTGATGTGTATTTTGGGGTGGAAAAAGTAAGTACCCCCATCGTATCAGAAGCTAGTTTTGCCCCCTTTAGCGGAAATACCTTCTTGTATTCATTTTGCATAATTTTCCAGCAGCCTCTGATATCAGTTTGTTGAAAATTTTCACCACTCTTCCATGCAAAATTGCTTCATTTTCAAAACATTGGAAGGTTTTCTTTCTGGTACTGTTTCCGATACCCTCCATCGTATTCCGTTGGGATTGAAATTAGACTTTTTTTGTTGACGCAGCCATTCCACAACCCTCCATTTCTTTCTTTCTTCTCAAGCCATTTCTGGGTAGATATTGCTAGCGTGCTTAGTATCATTATCATGTTGAAAGGTCCAATTCCGGTTCAACTTCAACTTTGAGACAGATGGCCTCGCATTATCTTCAAGCACACTTTGATTTGATTCAGAATTCATAGTTGAGTCAGTTGCTGCGAGCTGCCTGGTCCCAAAGGCAGCGAAGCGACCGCAAGCCATAACATTTCCACCGCCGTGCCTCAACATTGGCATGAGCTTCTTCTCCTGAAAAGCCATCTTTAGATTTGCTTTAATCTTGTTTTTGAACAGCGGAGGCTTTTTCCTGGCACGTCTCCCATGCAGGTCAAATTTCTCTTTTGATTTTAGAGGCATGCCATCTGACACAAACAGTTGCATGAGATATTTCTTTGGATGGATTATAGTAAATTTGCAGATAGCAGGCAGAAAGAGACATTTAAGTTTTGTATCTTAAGTTATGTATCTGATCATTGCTTTCTACCATAAATGACTTTTTTTCTAATGTCTGTATTTTTGGAGCAGGAAACAATAATATTTGGATATGCAGGGACATAAAATCCTAGTAAAGAATCATTTTTTTACACTAAACCAATGAATTTCTTTTTTGAAAGCTATGCCTACTTTTTGTTGTGTCAAAACCAAAATTTAAAAGCTTTAATCTGTGTAATTTCTCACAAAGCAGAAATCCATTACAAGCTGTCCTACATTATAAAGTTCTTTCAGCTTCACAGTGTTTTTTTTTAGCCTGCTGAGAGGACACAATGTCTGCAGAGCTGCGATTCTGAACCATTTTAATACAATATAATACAATTGGCTGAAGGCAACAGATAGCAGAATCATTTTGTGCGGACAAGGGAAAAAAAACACCTCCTGCCTCAATAAGTGAGCGTATTACAGTATGTTGTTATTGTATCAGTAACGCATCAGGAAAGACCACATAACAGAATTTTGTAGCATTGATTATTTTTCCCATCCTTAATAGAAACAACATGCAAATAAGATATTCAGTTTGTCAAAGCTTGTTTTGTTGTTTTTCTTTTGTGTCATAATCCAAAGGAAGCATTCATACAGTCGCACCAGGGAGATGTGAAGAAGTGATGCACAAACCCACAAATATGAATACAGATGATATCAGACTCAGTCCATTCTGCAGTCACCGAATCTTCGTTTTACGGGGTTTTGAGTGTCATCTGTTATCAGCTGCTCCCTTCCCATCGCAGATGTTTAGTTGAACGGGGCCCCTGACACCTCCTGAAGGCTCAAATGAAATGATTTTCTTGTCACTTACAGAATGGCCTGAATTAAATACGTGCCACTGAATAAATAAACGCCTAATATGACTCCAATAAAATGGTCTAAATGGAGACGTTAGCAGTTAGAGAATTCATTGTGAAGGGCTGGGAATAAAATTTTAAAACATTAATTAAAGAAACTAACTATATTATGGCTGTGGCTTTGTAGCAGAATTATTAATAATGCAGAAAGAAAGAATTAAATAGAATGATTGAAGATGTACATGATTTATTTAAACAGCTATGTGCTTTGTTTTTGAACAGAAATGCAATTCATCTGCTCGTTTGAATCTCTGTGTATGAGGCTTTGTTGTATAACTTAAGATGTTAAGTAAAGACATCGCAACATGTTGTGCTTTTACAGCTGCATTAGTGTTACATTTCAGGGTTTTCACACAAATGCTAATTTTTGTTTGATCTTGAACCAAATTCAGTAAATTGAGATAAATAATGTTGTCTTATGTTAAATGTAGCATCCCTCAAAGGCGAAGTCAAATGTTTGTTCACCGAAGCTCTCCTTTTTTTTCTTGTCCTGCATAATCTGTTTGAATATGTAAATCCACGTTATGAATAGATGAACATCTGCAGGCAATTCATTCAGTCAATAATGAGGCGTTTAACAGAGTCTGTACTCAAGAAGCATGAAATTTAGCCCCAGCTTTAGCCCCATGAATTAACCACACAGCAAAATTGTCAGAGTTAATTTACCTCTGAGAGCGTAGAAATCAACACAGTGTTCATCTTAAGTTCGCACCAGTTTGAGTTCTCGTGGTTCTGAGCACAACGTCAGCAATATTTGCACCCACTTCAGCTTTTTAGGTGTTAAAAAAAGGCATCAGTGGTGGCAAATGAGGTGCGTGGACAAGGAGCAGCAGATGGTGACATGCAGGGGTGGAAGAATTATTCTGTTATTAAGTAAAAGAACCTGAAACATGCTGTAAAATACACTGCATTGAAGCTAAATCTGAGGAGTTAGGAGATAAATAAAGTGTCGGTCCAGCATTACAGTCCAAAGTTCTTTGCCTTCCAGACCAGTGTCTTCTTCTAATACCTTCCTTAAAGGGGAACTTTGGTTTTTTTCAACCTGGGGTCTGTTTCCATATGTAATTTCATACATGTGAGTGATGGAGAAATGAATTTTCGACATAGCTCCAGTATTTAGCCAGGCAGGCAGCTTAGCAGCTCAGGTAGCAGCTCGGCTAGCGAAAAGTATGGGGCAGCTGCCCCCCCCGCGTCAAAGTCCGCCCTAACGTGCTTAAAATACCGGTTTTGGCGTGAGCTCTCGCGCAATTTCGGAACGAAATTTGCTTTCTAGCGTCCTGAGATTTGGATACAAACCACAACAAAGAGCGATCGCCAGGTAATGTGGAGGTTTTCGTTCACTTCTCATCTCTAGTATGTTGTGGGACACTCATTGAGACTATCTGAGCCGGTCAGTGTGGGGCAAAAGCATGTTAGGGCGGACTTTGACGCGGGGGGGGCCAGCTGCCCCATACTTTTCACTAGCCGAGCTGCTAGCTGAGCTGCTAAGCTGCCTGCCTGGCTAAATACTGGAGCTATGTCGAAAATTCATTTCTCCATCACTCACATGTATGAAATTACATATGGAAACAGACCCCAGGTTGAAAAAAAACGAAGTTCCCCTTTAATGTTGTGCTAGGCTTCCCAACCCTTGTAACAGTATCGGGTTTCCGTAACCGTACTCAACCCGCTGCTTCGTTGTGTCTCACCACATGCCCAGCCAAGGCTAGTCTACGTTGCCTAATGATGGTTGACAAGCATGGATGTGGGCCATATAGCAACTTGTTGGTGAGGTGTGATTTCCAGGAGATGTTTTGAACCATCCATAGCATTCTGTTTTTTAAGTCCCATCAATTCTTTTTGAGAGTGTCTTCGATCGTGACCAGGAGTCAGATCCATAGAGTAAGATGGATTCCACTGATGACTTGAATACTCTCATTTTGGTTGTTGTTTTAATTGGAGATACCCATATGGTGGTGAGGAGATGACAACTGCCATCCACCGGGAACTCAGGTGGCAGACAGAGGAATGGCTCGGACCAAATTGCGGGCTGCTCTTTGACAAGGCACAGCACCCGTCTGCCGCCCATGCAGGGTTATGTAAAGATCCACTCGAGAAGCAGGAATGGTGATAGCATTGGTGGGTGAACATCGATAGACAGTCACTGATGCGTGTTTGTTAAGTGGACGAACTGTCAAGAGTCAATGGTTAGGAAGCTCTGCCCCCTTCAGTGAGGAGCTGCTCCTGTGATAGTCTTGGCAATTCATCACAGTATTTCTTCTACTAGAAATTCATGATGAATTCAGATTACAGCTCCACCGTTGAAGCCTGTGCTACTTGTTTCCTACATGGTTATGATAAAGTCATGTAGTGGATTATAAAGTAAATTTGAATGTGAAATGTAGCTGAGGTCGAAGTCTTGAGTAACAATAAAATGTTAACATAAACATGCAAATACAGGAGTGATGGGCCTTTAAAATGCATTTACAGACAGTAGTTAGGAATATGTACTTGTTATTTTCCATCTCTGGTGTTATGGGACTGTGGCTGTTTGAGGCCCTGGACAGTCGATGGTTTTCAAGTCAGAAAAGGAAAAAAATCAAAATCCTTATAGAAGCTATTCAAATACAAAACAAATGGCTGCAGAGTGCTCCTCAATGGCCCATTATCGGATTCACTTCTTCACAAACCACAGTTAATCAATTTTACGCTCTGTGTGTATATGTGTGTGTGTGTGTCTGTGTGTGTGTGTTTGCTTTAAACCCATGCAGGACTCGGGGATTGATATCGGCGATATCTCTGAGAGGAAGGCTCTGAGGAAGAGGCTGCAGTGCAAAACTTTCAGGTGGTACCTGGTCAACATCTACCCTGAGATGAGGATGTACAGCGACACCATCGCATATGGAGTAGTAAGCTGCTGCCTCTTCCTCTCTCTTCATCCCACATTCAATTCAGTGTCTGCAAAAGCCAAAACAGGGCGAAACCGTGCCTGAGCAAATCATTTTAATCCCTTGTGTTGGGATCCGGATGGCTGCAGTCAGGAACACAAACAGTTCACAAAGACGAGGGTTGCTGCAGCAGCTCGGACTCTTTCCTTCACTCGTGGGAAGTTCCTGAAAAACAGCCTTCTGTGCGATTACTGTGGTGGTTTTAGGTACACAAATGCACAAATATATAGATCAAATGAAGCTGATTCTGCTAAAGGGCTTTGCAGCAGGATTTTATTAGTCAAAGAAGCCAGAAAAACTGACAGCCAACAGGGTTTGCTGGCAGTGTTTCTATTTGCCCATTCCTGGTTGTTCTCAAACAGCTTCATTTCCACGGTCCTCCCACCTCGCATCACTGTGATGCTCCCTAATACACAGTGACACAGAGACCGCAGTATTACGGCACTGCTTTCTATGCGGAGTGGATTTTTTTTTTTTTACTCGTACAAACTGACAAAAGCTGGATGGATATGCTGAGGAAACAGATGGGCCTCATTACATTCATTTCTGCGCGTTCGTTGACCTCATTATTCTGTATTTGCGACATGCATTTTACGGGTGAGGCAGTCGTGTGTGGTTTGAGGGTTCATTACATGCGACAGATTGTGATCCCTGTTTAGCACAGCAGTAAAGAAGGAAAACATACAGCTAAATTATGTAAAGACACAGTGAAATAAGAAAAACATTCTACATATTCATTTTGATGCGCTAAATTTTTCAGAACAAAATCTGTTCTGATTGTGTTTTTATTAAAACTCTTATGTTTTTCTTCCTGTATGACATTATTGACATTTTTTATGTTGATTTTGGGGATGTTTACGTTGTCCAATCAAATGTGATTTGGGATGACTAGCTAATCCCGCCGAGCTGATTTAATTTAATTTGCCCCAAGCTGTACCATGTTTTGCATACATAAGAACAACACAACTGAGTAGGAAAAGAAATACAAGAAGCAAATGTTACATCAAACTTTGCCATGCCATGTACTGTATTATCTTAGAAGAACAAGAAAGGAACAAAATGTTTACCATTAGCATCATTAAATTATAATCAAGCCCACCTCGCGTCATCGTCTCACTTGAGAATTTACAGCAATACTTTGGATGTAAATTTTAGTTTTTCAGTGTAGCAAAACCTGACCCACCCATCTCTGCTTCTGAATGGCTGAAGATAACATTCTTAGCTTAATCCTAACCAATCTAAGTGCTCACTTCCTCTTCACCTGCCAATCAGGTTTCCTAGTGAATATAGCCCTATTCGCACGGGATTAGTATTACCTCAGGACCAATAGTGATTTGTAATAATCGTGGAGGATGTCTGTGATCTTAATCCCGTGCGAATGCGCCATGTCTGTAATTCGTATAGTAAAAATTCCACCGCAAATTATCTACCACGTTTTGCCAAACACCGATGTCCTGTGAGAATACTAGTCCTGTGTGAATCTGCATCTCAGTGACTGGAGGGTATTTTAGTTGTTGTTGTTTTTTCTACCTCTTTCTGGTTGAATGCCAGTGGCGGTACTTTCTTTTTAGGTAGTCCAGCCTTTCTTTAATTTTCACCCACTCTCCAAAGTCTTTTATTGATGGGCACCAGAGTTCCCTATGATTGTCCTCCCAGACGGTGTAATTGTTTATCATGTCATCAAATAACCTCTGGTACTGCGGCTCACTCCACACGGCAATTAAATGTAATGTTTCTTTGTGCGACCAGTGCCTGTTTTTTTATTTGTGTGTGTAGCAGCCATTTTGCTCATGGATGTGACAGCAGCGGGTGTTGCCACGTGCGCAGATTTGACATCATATCTGGGCTGTGATGTCAGTAAAATCAAGCAAAATACAGACTTTGCTTATCCCGTGCAAATGCACTGCTAGAAACACAGGCATTGGAGGGTAATTCACAAATTACCAGAGATCCCCAGGCAATACTAATCCCAAGCCACACTGCAAAAACAAAAATCCACTTTCAGAAAGGACTGGCAGCAGAGATAAAACCGTCAGGCCTCTGATTTGACAGTTTGATTCTGCTTCTTGATTGGATTGTCAGTGTCCAATCACATCAGAGTGAAAAGACAAACTCAAAATCTTCACTCATAACTTTGGTAGCAAACATAGTGTGGGAAGTTTAAGCTTAGAATTTTACTTTCAATTATAACTTTTCAACAGATGTTCTTTTTTTTTATTTTTTTGTCTGTTTTTCTTGCAGATTTATTTTACAGGTTTGCAAAGTTTGATTTGCAATTACAAACTTTGGAATTATTTAGGAAACATCACGACACAGTGCCGTTCCTCGAGCCATGCCACGAGCAAGTTGGAAACCAAATTTTCAGACAAAAATTTGCTCTCATCTCCAAGGAATGTGTTTGAGGTCAAATATATTTATTTCTCCTTCATCCCCCTTCTTCCTGAACGAAAAGTGTGAGTGTGGGAGGAGACAAACTGTCCTCTGCAGCTCTGCATCTCACTCCAGCGCTATCTCGCTTTGTATTCGCTAAGCCATGCGCACGTCAATCAAATCTGAAGGATTTGATTCAAATCCCTCTTGTAAATACACTCCACCCACATATTTAATTCAGAAGTACATCACATCACTGAAGCTAAAGGTGCACTAGCTGCTGCTTTACTGTTACTGCGTCCCTACAGGTGTCACTTAGCGATGCATACTTACTATTTTTTCACGGCACTAGTAATGTTTAGACCTGAGCTTTTGCGGGGACCATGCGCTGCCTGTGGATTTACTGATTATCAGATAGAAGTAGACATCTCCGGAGCCAATGGGGAGCTGAAATCATCCCTAGCTGTGTTCTTCTGATCTCACATCTT
Source organism: Acanthochromis polyacanthus (assembly GCF_021347895.1). NCBI lineage: Eukaryota > Metazoa > Chordata > Actinopteri > Pomacentridae > Acanthochromis > Acanthochromis polyacanthus. The sequence continues at coordinate 11,210,724 of NC_067114.1, read as the reverse complement.
TGCCTAATTCACTCCTCACACAAACCACAATCCCTGGAGCTCCCTATGGTGCAGTTTGTATCTTGCAATCAGGCAGACCTTTGTCATGACGTGTATGAAAAACGCTCTGGGCCTCAAAGCCTGAGTCATGTTCGTGAAGCATGACGCGTCTGATTTGCATTTTTATAAAGCAGAAATGAGTTAAAGAGGGTTCAGAGTTTGTTTCACATTCTTGTTTCATCCGACTCAGGTTGGGCTTCTTCTGTATTTTCTGTAGTTTTGCTTTAATCTATGTTTTCTATTAATGTGAATTCCAGTGAAGGTGTCTGGCTGTTGCTGGTATTAGATGGTTACTGTGTGACTTAAATATGTACAAACTTACAGTCGTGTGGATACATTTACAAAAAAAACAGTACTTAAAGTTTGAATTACAATTTTGTCCGCTTGTAGAAGAATTTATACACTGTAGAAGTGACGAGTGAACCTCTTTGCAGGTGTGTGTTTTTTTTCATCTGGACTCCACACATGCTCAGGAATTATCTTAACCATTAGTCACAGTCCATTAAATTTAAAACAGGGGCCACTACCAATCAGTACCTGAGGCTTAATTCCCAACAGTAAATATTTTCTTTTGTCTTCCCTCCATCAAATGCAGATTCTCTATTCAATTTGCAGCCTACAAATCTGTCGTGATTATCAAATCAACACTATCACATTTTTTTTTTTAAAATGCTTTTTACTCCATTTAATAAAACAATTGCAAAGCGTAGTATTTCCACCGTCGTTTCTGAATGTTTTTCAGCAAATGGCAGTGAGAAGTAAACATGGGTTCACCTTGTAGCTTTGGGGCACAGTGTCCCCAGATACTTCATTGATTTTTTTCACTGATTTAGGGTTCAAACTAACAGGCTACTGGAGTTTCTCTGGAAAAAGAAAAACAACTCCTGTTGCAGTAAGCACTATACAATGGGAGCAGGATCAATAGATAGTGCGATAAAAAGACATATAATTTACCAGAAAAAGAGGATGGTGTGTTCAGTTACTCCAAATCTTAACATTATGGCGTCCTTGTTCTCAAAAACTCCTATTGTGAGAGCAAAGGTAATCCAGCAGAAACCTTTGAAAGAGTTCCTCCTTTTGTTTCCTTTTTGCAACTTCATCAATACATTCTGTCAGGTGAAGAAAGCACAGTGTGGCTTTTTATTCTAATGGGCTGGAATTGAAGCTGGTCTGCACTTCTGTGTGTCGAATTAGATGCAATGCTTCACAGACGCATGCATTTTCATGTGGTATTAAAAGTTAATGTGACCAACCTGACCCACTTTACACTTAGAACTAATATGTGGCTTTCCTGGTGCATATAAACACTGCTTATCTGTGTGTGTTTTCTTTGTTAGTTGAAAAACTCCCTGAAGAATGATCTGTGTCTGGACCAGGGGCCGGATAACGACAACGTCCCCATCCTGTATCTCTGCCATGGGATGACACCGCAGGTTAGAGTCACCGCTCTGTCTCTCTGCACCACTGCAGGAGGAAGCATATCACCAGATTTAATATATCATCTCTGTATTGTGTTTCCATCTTGCATTTTTCTTCCTCAATAAAACATCCCTTTCCTCTGCTTTTCAGTAGCGTTGCCTCGTAAAACACAACCACACTGTCTATTTTGCCCTTTACAATGACAGCCCTTGATATTTTTTAATGCATATTAAACTTATCTCTATTTTTCATACAGCTCCATTTAGGGCTGACACATTCTAACGGATTCCAGCTTCGAAATAAAACCCCACATTATCAACAAAACACAGTGTAACATCCTGATTAAGTTGTGTCGTGCTTGAACCTTTGTCTCTCGCTTTCCTTAATTTAATGTCAAGAGGTTTGCTTTCTGGTAAAAGAGCAAATCTGTTACAAATCCAGACTCTCACCCTTGTCTTCAAATGTTAGCACAGCTTGATTATCATTTAATTTCTGCAGCCTCTTCCAGCTCATATCGATCCCTCCAACCCATTACGTCTGAGCAGATTGTTTTCAGAGATTGTTTAACCTTGCGGTGGCAGTTGTAAACTTGTCGTAGAGAGCGCAGCTTGAGCTCACATTATCCCTCTCAATTGAAATGAGTCCACTGTTTCACACTCGTTATGCCTGTGTTAATATTTACACCGTCGTACGCATTAAACCTGATTCAGTCTTTAGGCCTGAATTCTGTGTAATCTTGTCAAATCTTATCCACACTTTTTCCATCGTCTGCACCTTCGAAGATCTAGATGATGTTAAAATTTGCTAATTATAAATCTATTATGTGCTACGAATCCCCACGTATCAAACAAAGAGTTGGAGTAGCACCAGCATTTCTACTAAGATTAGGGATCTCCTTTGCATGACACATCTAGTCTGCTCTATTTTTATGTTTCAGTGTTACATCATTGAGTGGAATTAGTCCTTGGATTGCCTCTGTAATGCTACAGAGGCAAACGTTTGCTGTAGTCAGTCAAAACGTGTCATTGTCAGCATCCGCTACTCCTCACTGATGTTGCTTTGGGAGAGTCAGACCTTGTGGTAAATGCAGTACATCAAGGTGCTAAAAGAAACCTGCAAAGGCACACATGAAAGGAAGAGTTTCACAAAGCTTACAATGCAACACGTGACTGACTTTACAAGATTGTGTTGTCAGCAAACACACAGTACAGCACTTCAGCTCAAGCAGGAATAGGGAAAAAAAAAACATACCGACTTAAGCACAGCAACAATAGAAACCGCTGCCACATGCAGCCTGGCAACATTTGTGGCTCCAAACGTGAACAACACAAACAAAAAAATCACACTCATCAGACTGTTTAACATCAGGTGGGAGTGAGGGAGGCAGTGTGAATATCATCACCCTAACAAGATGAGAGTAAAGACAGAAGTAGTTATACAGGAACAAGCAGAATAAGAAAACATGGCCCTGATTTTTTTCTTTCTGTTCAATGAAACTAAATATTTTGGTGTGCTTTGACAGAGAATGTGGGGACAATCTTTAGCCCGGTTCTGCTAACAGAGTTTCTGCATAATTGTCTGCTCCCAGCCCAATTTGACTCTGATATGAATCTCACTTCCCACATTCTTTTTGCAGCTCTTTATCATTTGGATTCTGCAAAGTAATTAACGTGTTCTCCTATGAGTTTTGCTTTTGTTCATTTGTTTGCTTTAAGCTGCCAGCGGCGAAAGAAGTGCTCACATCCTATTATACCATTAAGCAATGTAAAAATACTGTTTTTTAAAGGACTATAATCAAAAGTAAAAATACTCATTCTGCAGAAGAAGAGGCTCTGAGACCTTATTAGATAGCTGATAGTGATGCATGGATATGCAAGTGGCACTTTACTGCTGTAGCTGGTGGAGGTGGAGGCGTGGAGCTAATTTTAACTGTTTTCTGCAGTACATACTTTGGCCCTGTTCACAGCTGGTATTGACGTATGCCTTGGGTGATCCTCTATGTGCAGGTGTTAACAAAGCCACATATGGTCATATTCTTCTTCTACAGTTCTCATCAAAATGTGTCCTGAGCCACAATGAAAGGGTTGTCTACTCAGCTGAGGTCCTTTGTATGAGGGGAAGTATGCATTTACTCGACTGCCAACAAAGTCATTCAACTGCGGCAAAGACAACAGGGAATCTGGCCCCTTATCGTCTATCTACGTTTCCTCATTCCATTTGTGCTTTCGCCTCTTTAAGTGCACTTTCAAACCAACTAGCCTCAAGTGGAAGGTGTTTTAGGAAGTCCTGAAACACCAAGTCTTCATCGATGCAAGTTTGCTAACTGCTCTCGCATGTGCAGCTCCTGTGTGTGGGCCTTTCAGAAGGATGGCCTCAGTAATAGATAATATGAAATGCATTTAGTAAAAATAGATTTTAAAGGTATTTGCAGTGGTATGTGTTTGAAGACTGAATCTATGGAAGGCTGTAAGTGTTCAGAAATACCCCTTCTTGTGACACCAAAATGGCTCCCCCCCATTGGGTCATGGATACGGGGCCTTTAGGGATGTCCTTTGATGCCTGGCAAAGGGATGTTGGCAGAGGCTCTTTTGGGTGTTGTGGATTGTGAGGTGGGGCTGCTGTGGATTAGGGTTGTTCTGACTACTGTCCCGAGGATGTTTGGTCTGATTAGGATGTGATGAGTTTGGAGGATGGGAAATGGCTTTGGGCTTTTTATCGTGTTCCATTTCTGGTGAGGCTGTTGGCGTGTGGCAGCGGTGTTGCTGTAGGGGGAAGTGCTGAGTCGTGCATGTTTTGGTGGGTGGTACATGTCAAACATCCACATAAATGTCAGGACTCAAGGTTTCCCAGCTGGGCGTTGCATTTTAATAAGATGATTGATATTATTCACTTGACCTGTCAGTGGTCATAATGTTGTGACTGATCGGTATATTTGATCTAACATGCCAAATAGTTTGAATTTTCCTCTAAAGCATGTTGGATCTCTGCTTTTGTTGAGTTTTTGTTGTTTAAGAAGAAGGAAGGTAAGAATGAAGACGTTTGTTTTCGAAAATATTTTATCGTTTCTTTTCTTGGTACTTGCCTTTACATATTCAAAATAAATATCTCAATCAATCAATCAATCAATCAATCAGTTGTTTGTTGTAAACACCTGAACTCAACTGAAGCAGAATAGCCCATGGTCTTAATGCACTGATCCAATGGAAGTATAAAAAATAATAACAAATAACAAAACAGATGAGGGGTATTAACAGAAGTGTTTATACCCTACCCTTTAATTAAGAGCCCCTCCATAGGCATCAGTGTGACTCCACAGTCATCAGTGTGACTCCACTGTGGAGTTGGAGGATGTAGATTGGGCCAAAATGATGATTTCTTCTTTTAACTTCCAACAGACTTAGCACTGGAAGTGCGTTGCTGCTCCCCATCAATTGAAAACAACGTATATATTTTGAAATTTTCTTTGGAAGAGTTACTAAATAAAGTATGCGACAAGTAAAACCTGTAAAAAATAGAAACAAAACCCCCAAATGCATTGTTTTATAGAATCAATCAATCTAGTTTGCTTAATTACTTCCGCCTCTGTAACACGCTCAAATGAGTAATTTCATATCATCAGCACTCAGTATATAGAACATCATTGTTTTTCATGACTTTTCGTTTATCACAAACTGAAGGCAGCTTCAGTCTTCCAAATGATTTGCAGCTTTTTGTCAGCTTAATATGAGCAAACAGTTGCCCTTGAAAAAAGGCAGTAGGGAAAGTTTTCCATCAGAGGGAGCACAATTAGTCGGGTTTTCTCCCCATTCCTGAATTAATAATGAGCTTCTTTTGTTTGCCTTGCCTGCTTTTTTCCTGCTCTCTATTCAGTGAGGAAAGCAGTATAAATATGCATATTTTGTGTATGTAAATCAACTTCATAGATGTCTCTTTTATATTCAAAGACACCCCAAGAGCAAGCCTCATTTGCTGCATAATTTAGGACCTGTATGATCATGTATGGTTCTGGAAGGGCCATTATCTAAATGTCACCTGCAGCACTCGAACAGAACGTACAGTGAAGCAGCGCATACTTTGTTCTTTCTTTCAGAACGTGTATTACACCAACACGCAGCAGCTCCACATCGGGCTCCTCAGTCCCACCGTCGATGACGACGACAACAAGTGCCTGGTGGATGTGAACAGCAGGCCGCGCCTCATTGAGTGCAGCTACGCCGCAGCCAAACGCATGAAGCTTCACTGGCTCTTCACTCAGGTGACAAAACATGACACACGACCCACATTACAGAATAATCTGGAAAAACAAAACAAGCTTCCGTTTTCTGTTCTCATTAAGGTAATTTGCTGAAAGTGACAGCAACTGTGGAGGTAGCTTTTAATCATGCAGGTGGGTTAATTCACTCTTAGGCCAGAGTTCTCTACAATTCTGCAACTCATTTGGACGTGAGGAGTCAGTGAAACTTAATGACTGTCTCTCTTCATTAGCGGCTCTGTGGTTGCTAACTGTATTTCAACAGAACCAGCAGTCAGCTCTCAACATGCCTCAAAACAGCAGACGAATTGGATTTACTGTATGCTTTGATTCAGCACAAAAGACTTAAAATTGTTGTCTGCCGTGCTGTCAGTACAGCATTAATCATACATTTTTATTCCTCTTTTAGTCAAACATGTATATAATGCCAAAAGGTGCTTTTATGAGGCACATGTTATGACAAGAGCAGTATTCTTTTGACCACTACATACATACGTCTGTGCGGTTTTACAGTGTAATGGGCACAAAGTGTCAAAAATTAAACTCGTTCAAATTCACAAGTTACATGTTTTCCCACTGATCTTTCAGTGGTTAGGTTTGTATAATTTAATAAGTGGGATGGGGACATATCAGCGAGGCAGAAGCATATCACGTCTCTGAAATGTGGCATCAATAATTAACACAGTTTTGACTGCACATGTGCAAAGTGTCAAGCTCAAGCAAAAATAAATCCCCTCGTTGCAGCCAAAGCAACTTTGGGGAACATAACACTCTTCAAACAGGAGAGGGAAAGTTGGTTTTATGTTAATTCCAAAAATGCACTATTTTGCACAAAACCTTCTCAGCTAACATGCTTTCATTTCTTTCCCGATGAAATGTGCAAAATTGCTTAACCTCCTGTACCTACTGTAAAAGCCTCTCAGTAGCCACACAGATTTTTCTAAGGCTTGATTTGAGAAATAAATGAAATGTGTGCTTGGATGTAAAGATTAGTCATGTGCTGGTAGGTTAGAAAGCAGACACATGTTCAGTGGGTGGGACTGCAGAGTTCGCTTTGTTTGTGTGATTTGTGGCTATGTGTGGGTGTGACTTTATTTATTTTATTTCCAGCAAATACCTCTTATTCTGTATATAGCATAGTGAATTCCATGAAAACGCTAAAGCACACCATACCATTCGATATCAAATAACCATCTTCCCCCATGCTCTGTGCTCACATGTGCATTCATTAGCGAAATCCTTGATGTTCCAACAGTTCATATTGGTAGATAAGTTGGATGATCAAAACCATGAGTCACTCCTTTTATCAGCTTATTTTACAGAGTTTCAGGGACTTTGGATTGTACTTTGGCCTTGTTCCAGACCTGTGAAGCACCACCCACGTCTTCAGTTTGTTCAGATAGGTCTGGAGTTGGGCTCTGGTTAGAGAAACAGCCAATCAGAGCTTCATAATGCAGGATCAGGAACAGGGATGTTAAATTCTTTTTGCAACTTTGTATGGAGATAATTATGCATTAAGTTTTTGAACTAAAACTTGACTCCGTTTCTTTTAGTCAGTATTTGTACATTCTGGCAAGTTGGCACAATCATCAGTGACAAAGAGGCTACTAGCAGTTTCTGCTTGCAGAAAACTATTACCGGATCACTTTTATACTGAAATATGTAGAGGCTATAATATTTTCTCTAGGGTTTCAAAGCAGATTTATGAGGTGTTTATGTCCAGTAGCTATAATGATGTCCTTAAAAAGTGTGAATAACAGTGAGCACACATCCAACAACCAAAACATTAACGCCACTAACAACTGAATAGCATTGATCATTTTGTTACAATCTAATGTTCTGCTGGGAAACTTCGGGGCCCGGCAGTCATTTAGATATTACTTTGATATGTAACGCGATAAAAAGCCCAAAGCCATTTCCCATCCTCCAAACTCATCACATCCTAATCAGATCAAACATCTTTCGGCCAATTGCCAGAACAAGCCTAATCCTCAGCAGTCCCACCTCATAGTCCACAACACCCTAAAGAGCCTCTGCCATCATCCCTTTGCCAGGCATCAAGGGACATCCCTAAAGACCCTGTATCCATGGCCCAACGGATGGAAGCCATTGTGGTGTCACAAGGAGGCCCTACACAGTATTAGGCAGGTGGTGTTAATGTTTTGGCTTCCACAGTTCTGTCACAGCTTTAGCTTCTACTCATGTTGGTAGATGAGTCAAATTAGCGGGGCAAACTACAAAGTTCCCTCTCGTCCACCTCACCTCACAGTGTAGTTTTTCCTGACATCTCTGCCTCCAAACTCCTCCATTAAATCTCCTGTTTCCCCCTGAGATATACGGTACGGTATAAAAGTGTCTGCTCTAAATGAAGCAGTCGTTGGTGCAGTTTTTGGAATTTTGCGCTCTACACCAGCCTGTAACTTATGAAGTATTTGAAGTCTAAGACAATTAGATGTAGTCCTTTCTTTAGTAGTTTAGCATGCGGTAAATATGCCACTCTGGGTCGCGCTATTAAAGCTGGCTAAGCTAAAAACAAGAACAATTTAATTCAGTCTTAAAGGTTGACAGTAAGTGGGTACATTGGGGGTCTGTACAAGTCAAAACCAAAGACGCATCATCCACCAGTATGAGTCATCTCTGAGTAGGACTGAAAAAAGAGAAGTAACACACATTCTTTTCTATGTTCTTGTTTTGCAGTAATGATTTTAAGGCAGATTGTTAAACTTTTAAACCACATCCCAACAAGCAGTTGTCCAATTTACTAGTTGTCTGTGAAGCTTCTGCATCTTGTGGCCCACTTTAGCAGTTGGAATTGATCAGTTGTGAATTTGATGTGGTTTATATGGCTGATATCCTTTAGTTTAATGCCTTGATTGCACCACATATCGCACCATGGGCTGGCTCAGGCTGTCACTAAATAATGGTCCATAAATGCCCACTTCCAGCCGTTACTGCCAATCTGTTAACTATAAAAATGTCTTTTAGACCTTGCAGACAGGCCAAACTCTTCTGGAAATATAGAAAGAATAATTCAGCACACAGCCTGTACAACCTGTCCAATCCTCGGGTCTTTTTCCTCCCACATCCCTCCTGCATTCCTCTCATAGCAGTGAAAAGAGCTCTCCTCACTGCTCTCTCCACACTGTATTGACTGCCTCTTCTTCAGTCACTTGCCCTTTGTCAGCCCTGACACTGTAATGAGAAAATCCTGCCTCATTTCATGAGGACATGCTGTAATATTTTCACTGAGCTGATGTGCTCATTCTGCTCACACTCTGGCAACAGCTGCCATATTAAAGTTTATAAATTGTTGGACCTTATTTCGTTTTGCACTAAAGATTTTACTCGTCCTCAGGCCTTCACATCGCTCATCTCCCCATAAATCAAAGACTTCTGGTCTATTAAATAATAGATTTTAAACAACATTGTAATGGCTCCTACACTTAATATGAGGTGTTCGTGTCCTTCAAGCCTTTGTTTCAATTTCTTTCTCTCTCTGATCTGTGTTGCTCTGTTTGCGTCTGATTTTCCTCCTTTGATTTATTCTTTTCATCAGGTGTGTTTTCTCAAAATGTTGGCCCCTACTAGGAAGACAGCTAATGACTGCACTTGCAATTGCATTGTTGTTTTTGCCTTTAAACCATATTGATGCAATCTGGTGGGCCCCAATGCGGATGGTAGTGTGAATCAGCCAAAACACCCAGCTTAGGGCACTTCAGCAGCTCACATCCATATCCATTCACAGCAGTGTGGGTTTAAAGGAGAGAAGTTATATTGCGCACACAAATTATTCTTCTGGAGCCCGGCACAATTTTAACCAGCCTGCTTTTATCTTTTCAGGGAGGATCCATTCAAAACAGGAAATCAAAGAGATGCCTAGAGCTTGCAGTGAGCAGCGACAATGAGTTTGGCTACCAACTGGCTCTGCAGAAATGCACTGGACAGAAATGGTTCATCACAAATGTGCTGTTTAGCAGCTCCCTATGATCGACTGCTGAAGGATACACTGGAGTGAATAGCACCTGGACTGGACGTTGTTTCTTTTGTGTGCACATGTGTACGCGTGTGAAAGAATAAGAGGCAGGCGAACGATGCACGGTTGAACAAGTTCATTTTGAGCGCCACGATGTCCTCTGATGAGCAGTTGACATCACATCGTAAATGTTAAACATTTTATTTTGCCTACAGGATCAGCCATAGCTGGCGCATATTTTGCAGATTTGACAAGGTAGTATATTTAGTATATTTTGTGGTAAATACAGTACAGTCAGATTTTTGTTGACTTAAAAGATGTGATGGGTCCAATATGTTTTTGTACTTTGTTCATATTTGCTACTGTGTAGCAAGCTTTCTGAATCTGTCCCTGCTGTAATTATTATTATTTTAGTGTCTCAGGTTTGTAGGTTTATTATGCGATTCAGCTGTACAATTGTGGGAAATGTTGGAATAAATCAGAAAATGATATTTTCTAAATGTAAATATTTTGAATATTTGTAATATATAACAGTAAAATAACAACGATGTAAACTATTGAGTACAAGTGTCATTTTTATTTGTTGCCAAAAGTACAATTACAGAGGGGCTACAAGAGGTGACCCAGTGACAGAAATAGAAAGGACTGGAATCTGCTGTGAATCCCAAATAGATGTTTTTTGTTGTTGCTGTTGTACTGAAAATGTTTTGATCTCTACAGTCGCCCTCACAGCTCAGTAGACTGCAGCTAGAGGAAAACATACACAAACCCACAAAACACAATCAAATGACTTGTTTACCAATTTGAAAATACATATGTAGCATAGAAATTGTACTAATACAAGAAAACCAAACAAATAGTTTGACATAACTGAACAAGAAAGCACTCAGAGAGCACAGTACTCTGCCAAGGCTGTTCTTTCCCCCATAAGGCATTGTCAGAAATGCAGCATATTTTTTATAGAAATGCAGCATTTTATTATTATTATAATTATTGATGGTCAGACATCACGGCACTATAGAATGTGTCCATTTAATATAGATGTACCGACAAACAAAATGACCTTGTGCTGAGCACAGGCGTGTGTTATGTACGGATACGGGATCGTGTGACCTACATATGTCTAAATTACTCTTTTAAATGTGTGTTGATCAGTTCATCGCTTTTTGCGAGGCTTTGTTTTGCTAGGGTTAAAATAAGCGTTCTCTCCATGCTTTTATTTTGAAGTGTTTTTCTATTGTTACTGCCTATTATTTTTGGCAACAATCCAGCGGCACAGGAAGTGTTATCTAAGAGGCGGTTTCTTGACATGAGGAAGATGCTGCCGAACAGTACTAAAATTCACAAGGATAGAAGGGAAACGGTTACACTCAGAAACACAGGCACAATTCAATCGATTGTTTCTTGTAACATTTCCGACGGATAAGTCCCGATATGTCAGTAGTGGGATCGTGATTGTGATCGTCAGCAGGCAGCTGATGTAGCGTTCACATGTTGTCATAGTTACAGTGCTGTGCCGGAAGCTATCTCGCAATGGCAAATCTTTAACAAAATCATGGATCCAAACTAAAAGCCGTATCACTGCCAAAATCTAATCACTTGGTCCTTGTGTCATTTCTGACTGTCTGTGAAAATTTCATCCAAATCCGTTGGTCCGTTTTTGAGTAACGTTGCTAACAGAGTCATGTCGTCACTTTTTCATCCAGACACCATCCGCACAACAACTTTCACTTATAGACGCAAACACAATGCAACAGTCCTTTTCTCGGTAGTTTGTAGCTTTTGTCGAACTCATAGAGCCATTCGCAGTTTCACTGTACCGGCCGTGTGTACTTAGACTTGCATGCTTAATCTTTGAGACAAGGAAGGACTTACATATGTTGATCCTCAGGCGTTCTTTGTCAGAAGATGTTTTCAGGGGACAACATAAATTGATGAGCATGCAATGTAACTGATTGTTACTCATGATTTAGCATGAAATAGAAATACATTACCTTGTATATACTAATACATCATGCAAGCAGAATGGTGAAAACTGGAGTTAATTATTGGGACTGTTTGTTTCTTTACCACCAAGTGTCTAGCACAGGGCAAAAATAAAGAAAGTGCAGCAAAAGATCTTTGAGCATTTTACACAAGGAACCAGAGAGAAGCTCATAATCCCCCTGTTCTGCACATGTGCTGTAAAATTAGTGAAAATATCTTCTTCAGTTTGTTTTTAGATTTGTTTTCTGTCAATCCGCATATGTTTTTTTTCATGCAATGTGTTGAGCTGTTGAGCCATTAACAGCAACCTTTTATTCAACAATGTTCCCTCGCACAGACTAATGTACTTGCACACATGTAGCATTTTAAAGCGAGGAGTCATTGGAAGTGATGTTGTCGGTTTGTAATGACAAGCACAGGGGCAGAAGCTGAGAAACGGGGCAGCTTTCAGCTCTCACTGTTACGTGCACCTGGGGAGGAGACAAGTGGCACAGCCTGTTTTCAACATGCCAGTCCTCATTACCATCCACATCCAAGCAGAGCACTGCAAACCATGCCATTAAATATACATGGAAACCCACTTTCATCAAAAGGACCTCCCGACTAGCTCATCTTAATATATTGTAAGCAATAAGAGCGCCTGTGCACGCTCACATTTTAGAAATTAAAGAGAATCAGAACAGTACTCCCATGCACTTTATTTACATTTCCTTGCAGCTGTCCTCTGATGCTGATTACCTGCTGGTGTGCTTCACAGACATTACTTTCTGCTTTGAACTACACTGTAGATAAGCAATCTGTGTATGCTCAGAGTGTGCTAAATATTCTATTATCAGACATACATTTTTCAATCTTGTTGATTTAGCGCATCATCCTGTGCCACAAAATAACTAGATTTTTTTTTTCAAAGGTTGGCACAAAGTATACTGCAGAGAATTAAATTCCTGCAATATCTGGAGGAAGAGAGACATCCAACTATATCCCACAGTGATGGAGCTGTCTCTGCGCGAGCATGAGTCACATGTAATATCTCAGAAACGTGCTGGCCTGATTTCGACGAAGACATGGTGGTAATGTGTCTGTCTTCCCTTTGAGATCTAGCATTTGCAAAATTACAGTCATTGGTCTTGCTATGGGAATTAAATACTAACTTTCCTGCCTTTCTGGAGCAGCTGTCATGAAAATTGCATTCCTGACATGAGAAAGTTTTCGATGTTTTTTTTTTTTTTTTAATGGAGAACACTTCTTCAGTCTAAACTTTGCAGAAATATACTGATGCCTTGTAATGGAAATTCCATGAGCCAAAAGGGCACTGAGTGGTATTTGTGGAAAACATGATGTCTACTGTTGAGAAAAAGAAATGACTCTCTGGGTTTCCAGGAAAAAACATTAATCCTTGATTCCCAACAGTTTTGTGGTTGTTGTTTAATTATTTTTGCTACACTGAGCGCAGAAAGTTCTCTCAATGAGACTAAAAGTTTTGGTATAAACATGCCACTCAAAAATTGGACTATAGTATAGAATAGGAAGATGTAAATCACTGCATGCAAATTATAGTGCAATTATCTTGGACATTTGGGGTATCAGTGAAATCACTCACACCGGCATGTATATAGAAGTACAGTAGTCAAGACAAGAGATTAAAGAATAAAGAGGTTTGTGTTAAAGGGAGGGAATTTCAGTTGTTGTTTTTTTTGTTTGTTTGTTTTAATTTTCACATGTGTAAAAATGTCTAGTAATTGATATTTTTACTGGGAAAAAAGACACAAAAATGGTTAAACAGAAAAACCATATTGGAATTATTTTGACATGGTTTTCTGTTATTATTTAATATCATAATTGACAATTTGAGTTCGCGTTTACAGTGTATATAACTTTAGGTTTCTCCTTCCTATTCCTTGCTATTCTCTCCTTTCTATGCAATAGTCTGACATTTGGGGAAATATGCATATTTGCATTCTTCCTGCACAGAGTCAGATGAGAAGTTTGACACCACTTTCATATCTGTACGGAACCAGCAGTGGGTTTGCTTAGCCTGGTGTGAAGACTGGAAGCTGGGAGGAACGTCTTTCTGTTCCAAAAGTCACTAAATCTTTCTACCAGAACTCTAAAGCTCACTACTTAACTTAGTATGTCTTGTGCAAAAAGCGAACATTTTAAAATTGTTCGTGGTTTCAGCTAAGAAAGACTAATATATATATATATATATAGGGTTAGAACTGATTCAGTTCAGGTGACTGGAGCACTTATACAGTACTAGGTTATTTGTACTAATGTTAAAGTGTACTGTGTAGAGAAAGTTGCAAAAGACTAGCGATTTTTGTTGCCCAGTTTTTGTTTCATAGTACTGTATGTACATCTGTGCAGTTTTAAAGGGCACATGCACATTGATTCATATAACAATCAGCAATTTTGTAGCAGCTTTAATTTCACTCAGTATTGTATTGCTGCTGCACCGACATCAGGTCACTTTTTAACCCAGGGATTTTTAGTGTGTACTGGAAACACCATACAGACATGAGGGTGGTGCAACCTTCTGGTCCAACTCTCAATAAAAGAGCAAATAAGCATATTTCCCAAAATGTCAAACACGTCCTTAAAATAAATCCTAAGCCTTCCCCCTCTTCTCCTTCTCTCTCTCCTTCTCCATGCATCTCTATCTCTTTATACCTCTATAATTCATGTTTTTTGCCTCTTGTGGGAGAAAGCTCTGAGAAGCAACCTATCACGTCTTGTCATTATTTTCTGCCCCCGACACAGAGACATAAAACATTGAGGAATATATTCCTGGCAGAAGTCACACTGTGATCAGGGGAATCAGCTGAGTTTTGAATACCATATGGCAAAAGGAAGCAGCTTGTCAGAAGTGAGAATATCTGAACGCCCCCCAGGATCCAGAGAGGAGCTTTCCTCTGTTGTCTCTCCTGCAGGTGAGCCACAGGTAGCTGAGGGGAAGCTGTCAGTACTGTGGGGCGTATGGGACATCACACACACACACACACACACACACACACACACACACACACACACACACACACACACACACACACACACACACACACACACCGAAACAGAAACTGGGAATAGTCTAAGCAGCTACCTCTCTGTTAAAAATAAACATAAACCCTGCCAAAGATGAAATGACTCTTCCCTTACAAGCTCCAGCAAGCCAGCAGTGTTATGAAGAATGTTTAAGTACAAAAAAAAGGGAAAAAAGAAAAGCAGATTCCCTAGAACAATGCATGTGGGTGTGAAATTTGTGTTCACCACGCAGCCAAAATGCTTCACATGTGGATAAATGTCACTGTTAATTGTTTTTCTGTGAGAGTGAATCGGAGTTGTAACTGCGTTGCCATGGCTACAGGTCCTAAGCTGCATATTCACGGATATCCCCGGGCATCAGACCATAGGTGAGCATATTAACTGAAAGGACCTGACAGGATGTAATTGCCTTCAGATGCAGATGTAACTTTAATCTTTGCCCTTTTTGTCTTGCACTCTAATGCTTTGACCTATGCAAATGAACCAGATGACAAATGTTTTTTTGTGCAAATCTGTCAGTGCAGTATGTGGAGTAAAATAGCCTAATGGTGCGTGAGGCATTTGCTACAGCGGAAATGAAGCTCTCCGTGTGGGTAAAATAAAGTGGAGGTCTGAAGTTGTGGTGAAAAGGCCGAATATGAGATGTTTAAACATGTGAGATTTTCACACATGCAAGTGATATTATTAGAATATTGCATAAAGATTACCAGGTGTTGTTTAAGTCTCATGATTTATACATTTTCAAATATAATCCCATAAAATTAGATAGCTGTAGATACAACCGGTGAATAATAAATGTACTACGCTTCAATGAATTTTAAATCCCGTGTAAAAATAGCACTCACAAAATTAATACTGTTAATGTGCAAATGGAGACTGGAAACGTGCAGTTTTATCATGTGTGCCAACAGTCTGCACGTTTCATTAAAGAAAAAGATAGAGCAGCTAATTTACTACTTTAACTTAAGCTACAGTCTTTACAGCTTGGAGGCAGCGGAGCAAGTTGACTGACATATAATCACTTTATAAAGATATATATTAATTATAATGTCATATATGTTTGGATATTAGAAAATACCTGCCTTTTTTAGACATCCAGCAGTTATGGAGTAATACTGACATTAATTTAGGCTCCTGTTTCTGGCCAACTCATGAGGAAACATCCCCATCGTTCTTACCAGCTGTCTCTGACATTGTCTGTTTTAGGTGCCGAGCAAGGAGTGTGCACTGGGCTTTCGGTGCTTTTTCACAGAAAACAGCTGCTTGTTTCTGCAGAAAATGAGATTGAATTTAACACTCTGCAGCACTGAGGTCAACTGCAAATAACACAGGTGATACTTCTCTGTGGGATCTGCAAAAGAAAAAGCTACATATTTTGCATTACACTGTCTTTTGATTAACTGTTAAAATAAAACCATTTATTATTGCAGCCTTGAATGCTGAATATTTGCCACACATGCTCGTTTTTCCCCATCTAACACTGGAGGTCATTAATATTCACTTTGTTTTCAGGAGTTAAAACACTGAGCTTGAAAGAAACATTTTTTCTGGTTTCTGTATCTGCCATTCGTGTGAATCATCAACGCAGATTTAAAAAAAACCTCATTGCCTGAGCAGCTGGGCCTTACTATGCTTTACTTGCATTACTTGCTTTACACCTGTTATGCTCAGAAAGTGTTAACAAGTGAGAGGATGTCGACATTGTGACATTTTATCCATTACAATTTAACCAGCTTTTGGCAGTGATGGATGAGGTTCCACTCGGAAGCCCATAAATCAGATTAAGCTGCCGAAAATGGGTATTGACTGAGATATCTGAAGTCTGTTTGCTTTTGCATTTTAGTGACTTCATACCGAAGTTAAATCTGCGTGCCCTTACAGAAAGCCTTTGTGAGTTTTATCTGCCTCTTGAAGCAGCTGCCGCTCAATCAGAGGCTGATTAGAATGTTGATTTATTTAAAGCTGAGTCAAAACCTGCAGAACAAACCCCGAATGAATCCACTTTAGCTGCTGTTTCTCAAACCCATCTAAAATTCATGGCTCAATGTTACTGTTAAATGTATCCTATCCCATGTTTTGGATGGGAATTGCACTGTTTCTGGTTCAAATATACTGTAATGAATTTATAATTAGCATTAAATACGTGCATGATGGCAGCTGTGTGGCTGTTTTCTTACTTTGACAAGCTGCTGTCAATCACATCCACCCAAACTAAACCCAAACAGGCCCGCTGAAGCAGATTAGATGAGCCATTTACAGCAAAACTCCTATAATTAAAGGATCTTTTCTGAACGTCAACATAATATTTGACATTTAAAATTAAATTTTGAGGGGTGTTTACAGTAATAGTTTGGCATTTTGGAAAACATGGCTAATTTGCCCCCTTGGTGAGAGGTTGATGAGAAAACTGATACCACTCTCATATCTGTGTGGTAAATACGAAAGCATATATCTGTCTATCCATCTATCTGTGTACTTTTACCCATCTGGCTGGTTGTTGCTCTTCTTTTTTTTTTCCAAGTAGGCCCTTCAAAAATTCATCAGAGAACTTTTGACATTTTGCCTCAGTGAAGGCCTGTCTGTCAAACGTCACAGGAACAAGGAGAGTCTGAGGCAGCACGGGTTAATCAAAATTTAATCCCACCTCAAAGCCTGATCCAGTCTGTGCTTGTCACACATATACACCACATCAGGTTGGACCAGACCTGTATTTATGCTTCAGTTTTGTGTTACCACAATCTTCCTTCTGATTGCTAACTGACAGTACCAACCCCAGATACCACTGCCCTGAGAAATTTCAGACAGCCGCATTCATCCCCCAAGAAAAAAAAAGGAGAACATGCTGAAGCCCATGTACTCACAGCCTAGACACTCCTGACAATGTCTAATCACTGCAATCTGGATTTAGACTCTCTTTGCCTCTCTGCTCCTGCAGCACTATTGAGAACGACATCTTGTGAGCATTGGAGGAAAACTCTATATCTATTCTCGTCCTCCTCCACACAGAGCTGGATTTGATACAAGATTTCCCCCCCAAACAGGCAAATTGATAATGGTTCTGTTCTTCCACTGGATTTAGATCTCTCGGAAAGATTTTGGTTTGTCTGTGTCAACACAAAGAGCTCTGCAAAACATATGCA
Source organism: Acanthochromis polyacanthus (assembly GCF_021347895.1). Classification (NCBI taxonomy): domain Eukaryota; kingdom Metazoa; phylum Chordata; class Actinopteri; family Pomacentridae; genus Acanthochromis; species Acanthochromis polyacanthus. Next base: position 11,192,873 of record NC_067114.1, on the reverse strand, counting down.
TCAAAGATTTGTGGTTTCTTGCACATTATAGACATTGGAGTTGTGTGTCTTTGTTTTTTGGGATTCACATGAATCCTGACGGGTGTGCTTTTCTGAAATTGTGCTGAATGCAGATAAGACAGAGGGCATGCCTGTTTTTCAGCACCTGTCTGCCACAATCCATCTTTCTCTGTCTACCTTGTTCTTTATTTCAGTGTAAGTGTCAGTGTTGGAAGATTACTAAGTAAATTTTCACAAGTGTTGCACAGAATGAAAATACCTTTCCTGCTTTCCATTTTATGCTCATTTGTATGTCTGCTCAGCTGCATTTCAGTGGGAAATACACAGTGCAGATTATTAATTTACATAAAAACACACCATATTTATTAAAAATACAAATACTAGCTTGTCAATAACACCATGAGTTGCAGCTCTACACATCTGCACAGGCATCTTGAATGTGTTTCAGTGACATCTATGAACAATACGGGTTCATCAGTACACACTGATATCTGCTGCAGAGAAAAAAGAACAACTTGTCCGATGTGAGTTCTGAATAACCAGACAAAATGTGCAGCTCAGTTGAAGATAAAGCTTAAGAGCAATACTGCATTTGATGTGTGATGTTTTCTCAGTCGAGTTAGAGCAAATCCTTTGTATCTTTCATTTGAATTCCTTTTGAATGCCATTTTCATGTTTTCATGTGTTTGATGTTGAAAGCTCCCAACAAATATTCTGACCTAGATGCAAAATTAATCATTTTCTGGCAAAACAGCATCTGTCAAGCAGATGGAGAGCAATGATCTAAGTGCTGTCAAAGGAGAGGAGCTCAACTCTACGGCCACCTGACTCCGAACTTCACAGAGGTACACACAACACAACAAACGGTAATCCCCCACATATTGCTGCAGAAAATCCATCAATAGTCTGTTTCTGAATGTCTTTACAGAACTCAATTAAATGAGTATCGGAAACAGAATCCTCGCTATATTGAAACTCAGCGATCAGCGTCTGTCTGATAGTTTAGTGCTGTTTACATTTTGAACCACAATGCAATCACAAAAGAGAAAACCCCTGACCAGTTGTCATAGAGAGTACACAATCTTTTAAAAATCAATTTTAAGTTTCACAAAGTCACAGACAAACAGAGGTTATATTTGCTATGGGAGATGGGGAAACGATTTCTCTTCAGCAGAAGCATGAATATCTATGAAGAATGCATATTTTTGCAGATTTGGAGGGAGCTCCATAGAACATAATGAAAAAGTTCAACATTCGAGGAAATATGTTTTTCACTTTCTTGCTAAAAGATGGATGATCGCAGGTTTGTGAGTACATTATAAGCTGAAATATTTCTTGGTCAGAGCCTGTAACTTCTTGGAGTCTTTGCTGGTTGCCAGGCAACTGCACTTAGCCCACAGTAACACCACAATTTATTGTTGTTGCCCATTGATTTTTTTTGCACAGATAGGAAAAAAACAACATGCAAAGTGTTAATTTGTGAGATTTAGAGGCACTGATAGGTAGATGTGATTACCTCTGGATAGAGTCAGGCTTAGTAAGTTTATATTTAACTCACAGACAAGAGAGTAGCATCGGTCTAGGACAGAAATGTCAAACTAATCTTATAAAAGGTAGATGTACGGTGTTTTGATTGGCCACGTGAATGTGCTTATTCCCAGTTGGGAATCAATAGGCAGCTAATTTGTGAACATAAAAGCTGCCAGATGAGTCAGCAGGAGACTGATGGGTCTAAGTCAATGACTGTAACAAGTAAGGCTCCATTAGCTCAACTCTTAAGCTCAGAAAAGGGTCAGACGGCTTTTTCAGTGAGGGTAATCAGGGTGAGAGGAAAATTAGGTCCACGTTTTCATACCGCTGACCTAAAGTTTGTGCTAATTGGAGAGTGGACATACATCAGAAGCACTACTGTCAGCACCTCATTGTGATGGGACACATCTGGGAATAAAAGGGAGGACGGAGTGTAGCATGTAGAAGCACAGGGCTCAGACAGAGATTAGCTCCTGTCGACAGGTTAGATCAGTTGCCACCACTGTTCCCTCTAAACTGCGCGCGTGCGCAATTGCGCATGCTGACACGGTCTCCGCGCACAGAAAAACTGCGCTGCGCACAAAAATATAAATCCAACCTAAATTGTAAATAAAATAAACACGTAACAATTCATTCTGTGCTATTTTTCAATGTGAGTCAGTGAGTGACCGGTGACTGGCTGCTCCAGCCAATGATGCGATTCACATACGTATTTACCATACACTGTATATAATGGTATTTACGCAGCTAATCAACGTCAGACGTCCTTACGTGCAGCCACCGTTGTTGTCATAGATATGAATGAGTAGATAGGACACGCCCCTTTGAGCTGCGTGCTACGGCGAGGCTAAGCTATGGGGGCAAAGTTTCAGTGCATTCCGTTGATGTAGACGGCGTGAAAACGGAAACAACAGCTATGCTGTCTCACTGTGCGCATACAATTGCACACTGCATCGTACGATTGAGACAAGGAAACTTGGAATGACTTTTCATAGGTAGGAATAGTTTTTGGCTCTTTTTTCATTATGAAATCTTGTTGAGAGCTTCCAGTCTATGAGAGCTAACTAGTTAGCCACTAGCAAAACACTAAGGCGGGCTAGCAGCTTGACAATCAAATACCAGACGATTAATAGTAGCTGTAGTATAGTTGTACAAGCAGTAGTAGTAATACTAAGTGTACAAGCAGCAGTAGTGGTATAAACAGCTGTTAGAGTCGTTGAAGTAGTATCAGCATTTGTAATAGTATTACAAGTTGTAGTAGCAGTGCCAGTATCAGCAGCAGCAGTTGTTAGTTGTAGTCACATTGCTATTACTACCACCAATACTACCAATAGTAGTACAAAGCCTAACTCACGTATATCCAGATTACCATCTATGTTCTTCCTCCAAACCCATTTTATGATTGGGATTACAGGCAGTTCTTAGGACTGCTCTCAAATAATTGAAATGTTACTAAACAAGGTTATACTTATCAAATTCAATAGCTCTGGTCTCCAGTATATTGGCGAATTCGGTTCTTTGTACTTAATTTATTAGCATGATTTCTTTTTAATATGTTGTGTACAGGGGGCTGTACAGTGGCGTAGTGGTTAGCACGTTCGCCTTGCAGCGAGATCCCTGGTTCACGTCCCAGCTCGGACCTGGATCTTTCTGCATGGAGTTTGCATGTTCTCCCTGTGCATGCGTGGGTTTTCTCCGGGTACTCCGGCTTCCTCCCACAGTCCAAAAATATGCTGAGGTTAATTGATGATTCTAAATTGCCCGTAGGTGTGAATGTGTGAGTGATTGTTTGTCTTTGTATGTGCCCTGCGACAGACTGGCGACCTGTCTAGGTGTCCCCTGCCTTCGCCCGAGTCAGCTGGATAGGCTCCACCCCCCCGCGACCCTAGTGAGGATTAAGCGGTGTATAGATAATGGATGGATGGATGGATGTTGTGTACAGACTTAATTACTTCTCTGTCTACTTTTCTTACTCCATGTAGGTTTCCCAGAGACTATGGGTTGAGAGGAATTGGAAGTTTGTCGGCTTAGACCTGGTGTCATTCCATCAGTGTTAAACTTCCCGGCTCATCTTGGAAGAGTACGTGCCAGAAAGACCACGACCAAGCAGCCTTGAGATCTTAGGCAGCGTCTCCCTGAGGTGGATGTCAACGGTGTTCACGGTCAGGTCTTGTGTAATCCCGTCAAAACAAAACAGAAAAAAATCTAGATTATAAATCAACATGTAACCAAAGCACTCTGGGTATAACGCCATAGTATAGGATGTAGTTCAGAAAACATCAAAGTATAGTATGCTTTACTCAAGAATAACATAGTATGGCCTGTAGTTCATAGTACAGCATGTTGGCAAGAAAAAAAAAAAACATAGATTATTATGTGGTTCAAAAAGCGCAAAATGATAGGATGTTGCCTAAAATTGTCATGTATGATATGTGGTTCAAAAAATGTCATAGTGCAGTATAATGTCAAAACAGTATGGAATTCAAGAAAACATCAGAATATAATATGTCATCTAAAAAATGCCATAGAATAATAATTTCATTGCACAAGTAAAAGTAGTAACTTTTAAAACTGTTCGAATTCTTATATGTTGCTAAAAAAAAACCAAAAAACGTCACTAATATGTCAATTTAAAAGCCTATAGTATAGTGTGTCGCCCAACAAACATCATAGTATAGCATGTCGCTCTAAAAACGTCACAGTATAGCCTTTAGTCCACAGCTGTCAGTAGGTGAGGAGCAACACAAAAACAGTCCAAACGCTGGTTTCCAGAGGGTTAGACAAGAATTTATTTGAAAGAGTAAGTTTACAACAACACAACATGTGAGGGGGTTAAAAACAAATGGGTGTTAGTAAAATAAAAATAAATCAACAGAACTGAAAGTGAACTTCATGTTGACATTGATGGGCATTCCAACCAGGAACAAAGTAAAAGGTAATCAATACGAAAAAAACTCTTCCTGTTCACCTCTTAAAACCCAAAAACACACCGCAGTCACTCCCTAAACTAAATTACCAATGGGTTCCCTGTTTCCTTTCTGAACAATTCAAAGGTCCCGCTCTATTCTCCCACACATCCACCAACCACTGGAACACATCTCCAAAGTTCTGCCGGGCCAGCTCAGCTTCCCTCAGAAGAAGTGCCGCCACCTGCCAGATGAAGGAGCCTTTTGAGAGGCAGCTGGCATCGTGATTGGACTGTACTTTGGTCTGTTCCAATCCAGCTTCAGCTCCAGAAGCGGCAGGTGGGACGAGTCAACGGAGGCCGGGTGGACGAAGGCATGCAGCTGAGGACAATCCAGAAAACAACAGAGGAGAGTGCAGCGGCCCAGGGCCAGAACAAGCATAGCATCGTCTGTCTCTTAGAAAACATCATAGTATAGCCTTTGGTATGAAAAAACGCCATCATATACATCGTATATTGTACAAATAACAAGTCAAAGCAAAGAGACATACATTGTAGAATTGTAATAATTGTGGGCTGACTGATTTACTGATTATCAGTATTTTATTTTTTACTGATTTACGGTAATAAATAAATTTAAAAATGGCCTACTTTGGTCTGAACCTTTATCTAAATGTGATCACTCTGTCTTCTGGAGTGATTTGATTGGTTATACGTCATGAATAAAAATCCTTTAACTTAACATCTGTAAACAAAACAAAAACGTATCAACAAAGTTTTCTGTTAGAGTTTGTGTTCTTGTAAGTTTAACTCCAAGATTTTAAATACTTTCATTTACTGCAAATGAATATCTACTCCAAATGTCTCACTAATAATCATTATCAGCCTTAAACCCACAAAACACCCCTCTATACTTGACCACACTTAGTACAGTCCGGTTCCCCCTTCTATAAATCTGCTGGATCTTCACTTCCTGTTTGTCAAAGTGGCCTTCTACCTGGACAGGTTTTGTTGGAGCTCATGCAGCAAACATTTTGGGTAACTGCACTTTAATATGGATGGATGACACTGAATTAGAGTCTGTTTTAATGAGACTGAGTTAAGATATGTAGCTCTGTCATTAAATAGGAAATTATTTCTCAGAATTCACAGAGAAAAGTCTGAAATGTTTGCTAGTTAGCGTCCCACATGTTCTTTGGCTCAGCTAAAGCTAACTCTCTCCAACTTCTGGATCTCTTGAGTTGCTTGTTGTTAAATATCTTGCTAGAGGTGCTGAAGCTCAGAAAGTCTGAGATGTTTGTTCAAAATAAGCTTATTCTCAAGTCTCATCTAAAACTGTCCTCTTTGTGT